>NW_026577976.1:1202500-1453905 GCF_029603195.1 Condylostylus longicornis | reverse complement strand
AAAATATTTTTGGAGATATTTATAAAAATCTTTTACAAAACTTTAAACGCGTTTTCTGGCTAAACTAGAAGAGATAGAGCGATTTTAAGTGTTTTTTGTGATCACTGAGAATTCACAGATTCTGCCAATATACGATAATAGGCTGTAGCAAAAATATTTTTGGAGATATTTAAAATATCTTTTGCAAAACTTTAAACGCGTTTTCTGGCTAAACTAGAAGAGATAGAGCGATTTTAAGTGTTTTTTGTGATCACTGAGAATTCACAGATTCTGCCAATATACGATAATAGGTTGTAGCAAAAATATTTTTGGAGATATTTAAAAAAATCTTTTGCAAAACTTTAAACGCATTTTCTGGTTAAACTAGAAGAGATAGAGTGATTTTAAGTGTTTTTTGTGATCACTGGAAATTCACAGATCCTCCAATATACGATAATAGGCTGTAGCAAAAATATTTTTGGAGATATTTAAAAAAATCTTTTGCAAAACTTTAAACGCATTTTCTGGTTAAACTAGAAGAGATAGAGCGATTTTAAGTGTTTTTTGTGATCACTGGGAGTCCACAGATTCTGCCAATATATAATTATAGGCTGTAGCAAAAATATTTTTGGAGATATTTAAAAAAATCTTTTGCAAAACTTTAAACGCGTTTTCTGGCTAAACTAGAAGAGATAGAGCGATTTTAGGTGTTTTTTGTGATCACTGGGAGTCCACAGATTCTGCCAATATATAATTATAGGCTGTAGCAAAAATATTTTTGGAGATATTTAAAAAAATCTTTTGCAAAACTTTAAACGCGTTTTCTGGCTAAACTAGAAGAGATAGAGCGATTTTAAGTGTTTTTTTGTGATCACTGGGAGTCCACAGATTCTGCCAATATATAATTATAGGCTGTAGCAAAAATATTTTTGGAGATATTTAAAAAAATCTTTTGCAAAACTTTAAACGCGTTTTCTGGCTAAACTAGAAGAGATAGAGCGATTTTAAGTGTTTTTTGTGATCACTGGGAGTTCACAGATTCTGCCAATATATAATTATAGGCTGTAGCAAAAATATTTTTGGAGATATTTAGAAAAATCTTTTGCAAAACTTTAAACGCGTTTTCTGGCTAAACTAGAAGAGATAGAGCAATTTTAAGTGTTTTTTGTGATCACTGAGAGTCCACAGATTCTGCGAATATATAATAATAAGCTGTAGCAAAAAAATTTTTGGAGATATTTAAAAAAATCTTTTGCAAAACTTTAAACGCGTTTTCTGGCTAAACTAGAAGAGATAGAGCGATTTTAAGTGTTTTTTGTGATCACTGGGAGTCCACAGATTCTGCCAATATATAATAATAGGCTGTAGCAAAAATATTTTTGGAGATATTTAAAAAAATCTTTTGCAAAACTTTAAACGCGTTTTCTGGCTAAACTAGAAGAGATAGAGCGATTTTAAGTGTTTTTTGTGATCACTGGGAGTCCACAGATTCTGCGAATATATGATAATAGGCTGTAGCAAAAATATTTTTGGAGATATTTAAAAAAATCTTTTGCAAAACTTTAAACGCATTTTCTGGCTAAACTAGAAGAGATAGAGCGATTTTAAGTGTTTTTTGTGATTACTGGGAGTCCACAGATTCTGCCAATATATAATAATAGGCTGTAGCAAAAATATTTTTGGAGATATTTAAAAAAATCTTTTGCAAAACTTTAAACGCGTTTTCTGGCTAAACTAGAAGAGATAGAGCGATTTGAAGTGTTTTTTGTGATCACTGGGGGTCCACAGATTCTGCCAATATATAATTATAGGCTGTAGCAAAAATATTTTTGGAGATATTTAAAAAAATCTTTTGCAAAACTTTAAACGCGTTTTCTGGCTAAACTAGAAGAGATAGAGCGATTTTAAGTGTTTTTTGTGATCACTGGGAGTCCACAGATTCTGCGAATATATGATAATAGGCTGTAGCAAAAATATTTTTGGAGATATTTAAAAAAATCTTTTGCAAAACTTTAAACGCATTTTCTGGCTAAACTAGAAGAGATAGAGCGATTTTAAGTGTTTTTTGTGATTACTGGGAGTTCACAGATTCTGCCAATATACAATAATACTCTGTAGCAAAAATATTTTTGGAGATATTTAAAAAAATCTTTTGCAAAACTTTAAACGCGTTTTCTGGCTAAACTAGAAGAGATAGAGCGATTTTAAGTGTTTTTTGTGATCACTGGGAGTCCACAGATTCTGCCAATATATAATAATAGGCTGTAGCAAAAATATTTTTGGAGATATTTAAAAAAATCTTTTGCAAAACTTTAAACGCGTTTTCTGGCTAAACTAGAAGAGATAGAGCGATTTTAAGTGTTTTTTGTGATCACTGGGAGTCCACAGATTCTGCGAATATATGATAATAGGCTGTAGCAAAAATATTTTTGGAGATATTTAAAAAAATCTTTTGCAAAACTTTAAACGCGTTTTCTGGCTAAACTAGAAGAGATAGAGCGATTTTAAGTGTTTTTTGTGATCACTGGGAGTCCACAGATTCTGCCAATATATAATAATAGGCTGTAGCAAAAATATTTTTGGAGATATTTAAAAAAATCTTTTGCAAAACTTTAAACGCGTTTTCTGGCTAAACTAGAAGAGATAGAGCGATTTTAAGTGTTTTTTGTGATTACTGGGAGTCCACAGATTCTGCCAATATATAATAATAGGCTATAGCAAAAATATTTTTGGAGATATTTAAAAAAATCTTTTGCAAAACTTTAAACGCGTTTTCTGGCTAAACTAGAAGAGATAGAGCGATTTTAAGTGTTTTTTGTGATCACTGGGGGTCCACAGATTCTGCCAATATATAATTATAGGCTGTAGCAAAAATATTTTTGGAGATATTTAAAAAAATCTTTTGCAAAACTTTAAACGCGTTTTCTGGCTAAACTAGAAGAGATAGAGCGATTTTAAGTGTTTTTTGTGATCACTGGGAGTCCACAGATTCTGCGAATATATGATAATAGGCTGTAGCAAAAATATTTTTGGAGATATTTAAAAAAATCTTTTGCAAAACTTTAAACGCATTTTCTGGCTAAACTAGAAGAGATAGAGCGATTTTAAGTGTTTTTTGTGATTACTGGGAGTTCACAGATTCTGCCAATATACAATAATACTCTGTAGCAAAAATATTTTTGGAGATATTTAAAAAAATCTTTTGCAAAACTTTAAACGCGTTTTCTGGCTAAACTAGAAGAGATAGAGCGATTTTAAGTGTTTTTTGTGATCACTGGGAGTCCACAGATTCTGCCAATATATAATAATAGGCTGTAGCAAAAATATTTTTGGAGATATTTAAAAAAATCTTTTGCAAAACTTTAAACGCGTTTTCTGGCTAAACTAGAAGAGATAGAGCGATTTTAAGTGTTTTTTGTGATCACTGGGAGTCCACAGATTCTGCGAATATATGATAATAGGCTGTAGCAAAAATATTTTTGGAGATATTTAAAAAAATCTTTTGCAAAACTTTAAACGCATTTTCTGGCTAAACTAGAAGAGATAGAGCGATTTTAAGTGTTTTTTGTGATTACTGGGAGTCCACAGATTCTGCCAATATATAATAATAGGCTGTAGCAAAAATATTTTTGGAGATATTTAAAAAAAATCTTTTGCAAAACTTTAAACGCGTTTTCTGGCTAAACTAGAAGAGATAGAGCGATTTTAAGTGTTTTTTGTGATCACTGGGGGTCCACATATTCTGCCAATATATAATTATAGGCTGTAGCAAAAATATTTTTGGAAATATTTAAAAAAATCTTTTGCAAAACTTTAAACGCGTTTTCTGACTAAACTAGAAGAGATAGAGCGATTTTAAGTGTTTTTTGTGATCACTGGGAGTCCACAGATTCTGCCAATATATAATAATAGGCTGTAGCAAAAATATTTTTGGAGATATTTAAAAAAATCTTTTGCAAAACTTTAAACGCGTTTTCTGGCTAAACTAGAAGAGATAGAGCGATTTTAAGTGTTTTTTGTGATCACTGGGAGTCCACAGATTCTGCCAATATATGATAATAGGCTGCAGCAAAAACATTTTTGGAGATATTTAAAAAAAATCTTTTGCAAAACTTTAAACGCGTTTTCTGGCTAAACTAGAAGAGAAAGAGCGATTTTAAGTGTTTTTTGTGATTACTGGGAATTCACAGATTCTGCCAATATACGATAACAGGCTGTACCAAAAATATTTTTGGAGATATTTATAAAAATCTTTTACAAAACTTTAAACGCGTTTTTTGGCTAAACTAGAAGAGATAGAGCGATTTTAAGTGTTTTTTGTGATCACTGGGAATTCACAGATTCTGCCAATATACGATAACAGGCTGTACCAAAAATATTTTTGGAGATATTTATAAAAATCTTTTACAAAACTTTAAACGCGTTTTTTGGCTAAACTAGAAGAGATAGAGCGATTTTAAGTGTTTTTTGTGATCACTGGGAATTCACAGATTCTGCCAATATACGATAACAGGCTGTACCAAAAATCTTTTTGGAGATATTTATAAAAATCTTTTACAAAACTTTAAACGCGTTTTCTGGCTAAACTAGAAGAGATAGAGCGATTTTAAGTGTTTTTTGTGATCACTGGGAGTCCACAGATTCTGCCAATATACGATAATAGGCTGTAGCAAAAATATTTTTGGAGATATTTAAAAAAATCTTTTCCAAAAATTTAAACGCTTTTCTGGCTAAACTAGAAGAGAAAGAGCGATTTTAAGTGTTTTTTTTTTATCACTGGGAATTCACAGATTCTGCCAATATACGATAACAGGCTGTACCAAAAATATTTTTGGAGATATTTATGAAAATCTTTTACAAAACTTTAAACGCGTTTTCTGGCTAAACTAGAAGAGATAGAGCGATTTTAAGTGTTTTTTGTGATCACTGGGAGTCCACAGATTCTGCCAATATATAATTATAGGCTGTAGCAAAAATATTTTTGGAGATATTTAAAAAAATCTTTTGCAAAACTTTAAACGCGTTTTCTGGCTAAACTAGAAGAGATAGAGCGATTTTAGGTGTTTTTTGTGATCACTGGGAGTCCACAGATTCTGCCAATATATAATTATAGGCTGTAGCAAAAATATTTTTGGAGATATTCAAAAAAAATCTTTTGCAAAACTTTAAACGCGTTTTCTGGCTAAACTAGAAGAGATAGAGCGATTTTAAGTGTTTTTTGTGATCACTGAGAATTCACAGATTCTGCCAATATACGATAATAGGCTGTAGCAAAAATATTTTTGGAGATATTTAAAATATCTTTTGCAAAAACTTTAAACGCGTTTTCTGGCTAAACTAGAAGAGATAGAGCAATTTTAAGTGTTTTTTGTGATCACTGAGAGTCCACAGATTCTGCGAATATATAATAATAAGCTGTAGCAAAAATATTTTTGGAGATATTTATGAAAATCTTTTACAAAACTTTAAACGCGTTTTCTGGCTAAACTAGAAGAGATAGAGCGATTTTAAGTGTTTTTTGTGATCACTGGGAGTCCACAGATTCTGCCAATATATAATTATAGGCTGTAGCAAAAATATTTTTAGAGATATTTAAAAAAATCTTTTGCAGAACTTTAAACGCGTTTTCTGGCTAAACTAGAAGAGATAGAGCGATTTTAAGTGTTTTTTGTGATCACTGGGAGTCCACAGATTCTGCCAATATATAATTATAGGCTGTAGCAAAAATATTTTTGGAGATATTTAGAAAAATCTTTTGCAAAACTTTAAGCGCGTTTTCTGGCTAAACTAGAAGAGATAGAGCAATTTTAAGTGTTTTTTGTGATCACTGAGAGTCCACAGATTCTGCGAATATATAATAATAAGCTGTAGCAAAAATATTTTTGGAGATATTTAAAAAAATCTTTTGCAAAACTTTAAACGCGTTTTCTGGCTAAACTAGAAGAGATAGAGCGATTTTAAGTGTTTTTTGTGATCACTGGGAGTCCACAGATTCTGCCAATATATAATAATAGGCTGTAGCAAAAATATTTTTGGAGATATTTAAAAAAATCTTTTGCAAAACTTTAAACGCGTTTTCTGGCTAAACTAGAAGAGATAGAGCGATTTTAAGTGTTTTTTGTGATCACTGGGAGTCCACAGATTCTGCGAATATATGATAATAGGCTGTAGCAAAAATATTTTTGGAGATATTTAAAAAAATCTTTTGCAAAACTTTAAACGCATTTTCTGGCTAAACTAGAAGAGATAGAGCGATTTTAAGTGTTTTTTGTGATTACTGGGAGTCCACAGATTCTGCCAATATATAATAATAGGCTGTAGCAAAAATATTTTTGGAGATATTTAAAAAAATCTTTTGCAAAAATTTAAACGCGTTTTCTGGCTAAACTAGAAGAGATAGAGCGATTTTAAGTGTTTTTTGTGATCACTGGGGGTCCACAGATTCTGCCAATATATAATTATAGGCTGTAGCAAAAATATTTTTGGAGATATTTAAAAAAATCTTTTGCAAAACTTTAAACGCGTTTTCTGGCTAAACTAGAAGAGATAGAGCGATTTTAAGTGTTTTTTGTGATCACTGGGAGTCCACAGATTCTGCGAATATATGATAATAGGCTGTAGCAAAAATATTTTTGGAGATATTTAAAAAAATCTTTTGCAAAACTTTAAACGCGTTTTCTGGCTAAACTAGAAGAGATAGAGCGATTTTAAGTGTTTTTTGTGATCACTGGGGGTCCACATATTCTGCCAATATATAATTATAGGCTGTAGCAAAAATATTTTTGGAAATATTTAAAAAAATCTTTTGCAAAACTTTAAACGCGTTTTCTGACTAAACTAGAAGAGATAGAGCGATTTTAAGTGTTTTTTGTGATCACTGGGAGTCCACAGATTCTGCGAATATATGATAATAGGCTGTAGCAAAAATATTTTTGGAGATATTTAAAAAAAATCTTTTGCAAAACTTTAAACGCATTTTCTGGCTAAACTAGAAGAGATAGAGCGATTTTAAGTGTTTTTTGTGATTACTGGGAATTCACAGATTCTGCCAATATACGATAACAGGCTGTACCAAAAATATTTTTGGAGATATTTATAAAAATCTTTTACAAAACTTTAAACGCGTTTTTTGGCTAAACTAGAAGAGATAGAGCGATTTTAAGTGTTTTTTGTGATCACTGGGAGTCCACAGATTCTGCCAATATATAATAATAGGCTGTAGCAAAAATATTTTTGGAGATATTTAAAAAAATCTTTTGCAAAACTTTAAACGCGTTTTCTGGCTAAACTAGAAGAGATAGAGCGATTTTAAGTGTTTTTTGTGATCACTGGGAGTCCACAGATTCTGCGAATATATGATAATAGGCTGTAGCAAAAATATTTTTGGAGATATTTAAAAAAATCTTTTGCAAAACTTTAAACGCATTTTCTGGCTAAACTAGAAGAGATAGAGCGATTTTAAGTGTTTTTTGTGATTACTGGGAGTCCACAGATTCTGCCAATATATAATAATAGGCTGTAGCAAAAATATTTTTGGAGATATTTAAAAAAATCTTTTGCAAAACTTTAAACGCGTTTTCTGGCTAAACTAGAAGAGATAGAGCGATTTTAAGTGTTTTTTGTGATCACTGGGGGTCCACATATTCTGCCAATATATAATTATAGGCTGTAGCAAAAATATTTTTGGAAATATTTAAAAAAATCTTTTGCAAAACTTTAAACGCGTTTTCTGACTAAACTAGAAGAGATAGAGCGATTTTAAGTGTTTTTTGTGATCACTGGGAGTCCACAGATTCTGCCAATATATAATAATAGGCTGTAGCAAAAATATTTTTGGAGATATTTAAAAAAAATCTTTTGCAAAACTTTAAACGCGTTTTCTGGCTAAACTAGAAGAGATAGAGCGATTTTAAGTGTTTTTTGTGATCACTGGGAGTCCACAGATTCTGCCAATATATGATAATAGGCTGCAGCAAAAACATTTTTGGAGATATTTAAAAAAATCTTTTGCAAAACTTTAAACGCGTTTTCTGGCTAAACTAGAAGAGAAAGAGCGATTTTAAGTGTTTTTTGTGATTACTGGGAATTCACAGATTCTGCCAATATACGATAACAGGCTGTACCAAAAATATTTTTGGAGATATTTATAAAAATCTTTTACAAAACTTTAAACGCGTTTTTTGGCTAAACTAGAAGAGATAGAGCGATTTTAAGTGTTTTTTGTGATCACTGGGAATTCACAGATTCTGCCAATATACGATAACAGGCTGTACCAAAAATATTTTTGGAGATATTTATAAAAATCTTTTACAAAACTTTAAACGCGTTTTTTGGCTAAACTAGAAGAGATAGAGCGATTTTAAGTGTTTTTTGTGATCACTGGGAATTCACAGATTCTGCCAATATACGATAACAGGCTGTACCAAAAATCTTTTTGGAGATATTTATAAAAATCTTTTACAAAACTTTAAACGCGTTTTCTGGCTAAACTAGAAGAGATAGAGCGATTTTAAGTGTTTTTTGTGATCACTGGGAGTCCACAGATTCTGCCAATATACGATAATAGGCTGTAGCAAAAATATTTTTGGAGATATTTAAAAAAAATCTTTTCCAAAAATTTAAACGCTTTTCTGGCTAAACTAGAAGAGAAAGAGCGATTTTAAGTGTTTTTTTTTATCACTGGGAATTCACAGATTCTGCCAATATACGATAACAGGCTGTACCAAAAATATTTTTGGAGATATTTATGAAAATCTTTTACAAAACTTTAAACGCGTTTTCTGGCTAAACTAGAAGAGATAGAGCGATTTTAAGTGTTTTTTGTGATCACTGGGAGTCCACAGATTCTGCCAATATATAATTATAGGCTGTAGCAAAAATATTTTTGGAGATATTTAAAAAAATCTTTTGCAAAACTTTAAACGCGTTTTCTGGCTAAACTAGAAGAGATAGAGCGATTTTAGGTGTTTTTTGTGATCACTGGGAGTCCACAGATTCTGCCAATATATAATTATAGGCTGTAGCAAAAATATTTTTGGAGATATTCAAAAAAATCTTTTGCAAAACTTTAAACGCGTTTTCTGGCTAAACTAGAAGAGATAGAGCGATTTTAAGTGTTTTTTGTGATCACTGAGAATTCACAGATTCTGCCAATATACGATAATAGGCTGTAGCAAAAATATTTTTGGAGATATTTAAAATATCTTTTGCAAAACTTTAAACGCGTTTTCTGGCTAAACTAGAAGAGATAGAGCAATTTTAAGTGTTTTTTGTGATCACTGAGAGTCCACAGATTCTGCGAATATATAATAATAAGCTGTAGCAAAAATATTTTTGGAGATATTTATGAAAATCTTTTACAAAACTTTAAACGCGTTTTCTGGCTAAACTAGAAGAGATAGAGCGATTTTAAGTGTTTTTTGTGATCACTGGGAGTCCACAGATTCTGCCAATATATAATTATAGGCTGTAGCAAAAATATTTTTAGAGATATTTAAAAAAATCTTTTGCAGAACTTTAAACGCGTTTTCTGGCTAAACTAGAAGAGATAGAGCGATTTTAAGTGTTTTTTGTGATCACTGGGAGTCCACAGATTCTGCCAATATATAATTATAGGCTGTAGCAAAAATATTTTTGGAGATATTTAGAAAAATCTTTTGCAAAACTTTAAACGCGTTTTCTGGCTAAACTAGAAGAGATAGAGCAATTTTAAGTGTTTTTTGTGATCACTGAGAGTCCACAGATTCTGCGAATATATAATAATAAGCTGTAGCAAAAATATTTTTGGAGATATTTAAAAAAATCTTTTGCAAAACTTTAAACGCGTTTTCTGGCTAAACTAGAAGAGATAGAGCGATTTTAAGTGTTTTTTGTGATCACTGGGAGTCCACAGATTCTGCCAATATATAATAATAGGCTGTAGCAAAAATATTTTTGGAGATATTTAAAAAAATCTTTTGCAAAACTTTAAACGCGTTTTCTGGCTAAACTAGAAGAGATAGAGCGATTTTAAGTGTTTTTTGTGATCACTGGGAGTCCACAGATTCTGCGAATATATGATAATAGGCTGTAGCAAAAATATTTTTGGAGATATTTAAAAAAATCTTTTGCAAAACTTTAAACGCATTTTCTGGCTAAACTAGAAGAGATAGAGCGATTTTAAGTGTTTTTTGTGATTACTGGGAGTCCACAGATTCTGCCAATATATAATAATAGGCTGTAGCAAAAATATTTTTGGAGATATTTAAAAAAATCTTTTGCAAAAATTTAAACGCGTTTTCTGGCTAAACTAGAAGAGATAGAGCGATTTTAAGTGTTTTTTGTGATCACTGGGGGTCCACAGATTCTGCCAATATATAATTATAGGCTGTAGCAAAAATATTTTTGGAGATATTTAAAAAAATCTTTTGCAAAACTTTAAACGCGTTTTCTGGCTAAACTAGAAGAGATAGAGCGATTTTAAGTGTTTTTTGTGATCACTGGGAGTCCACAGATTCTGCGAATATATGATAATAGGCTGTAGCAAAAATATTTTTGGAGATATTTAAAAAAATCTTTTGCAAAACTTTAAACGCATTTTCTGGCTAAACTAGAAGAGATAGAGCGATTTTAAGTGTTTTTTGTGATTACTGGGAGTTCACAGATTCTGCCAATATACAATAATACTCTGTAGCAAAAATATTTTTGGAGATATTTAAAAAAATCTTTTGCAAAACTTTAAACGCGTTTTCTGGCTAAACTAGAAGAGATAGAGCGATTTTAAGTGTTTTTTGTGATCACTGGGAGTCCACAGATTCTGCCAATATATAATAATAGGCTGTAGCAAAAATATTTTTGGAGATATTTAAAAAAATCTTTTGCAAAACTTTAAACGCGTTTTCTGGCTAAACTAGAAGAGATAGAGCGATTTTAAGTGTTTTTTGTGATCACTGGGAGTCCACAGATTCTGCGAATATATGATAATAGGCTGTAGCAAAAAATATTTTTGGAGATATTTAAAAAAATCTTTTGCAAAACTTTAAACGCATTTTCTGGCTAAACTAGAAGAGATAGAGCGATTTTAAGTGTTTTTTGTGATTACTGGGAGTCCACAGATTCTGCCAATATATAATAATAGGCTGTAGCAAAAATATTTTTGGAGATATTTAAAAAAATCTTTTGCAAAACTTTAAACGCGTTTTCTGGCTAAACTAGAAGAGATAGAGCAATTTTAAGTGTTTTTTGTGATCACTGGGGGTCCACATATTCTGCCAATATATAATTATAGGCTGTAGCAAAAATATTTTTGGAAATATTTAAAAAAAATCTTTTGCAAAACTTTAAACGCGTTTTCTGGCTAAACTAGAAGAGATAGAGCGATTTTAAGTGTTTTTTGTGATCACTGGGAGTCCACAGATTCTGCCAATATACGATAATAGGCTGTAGCAAAAATATTTTTGGAGATATTTAAAAAAATCTTTTCCAAAAATTTAAACGCTTTTCTGGCTAAACTAGAAGAGAAAGAGCGATTTTAAGTGTTTTTTTTGATCACTGGGAATTCACAGATTCTGCCAATATACGATAACAGGCTGTACCAAAAATATTTTTGGAGATATTTATGAAAATCTTTTACAAAACTTTAAACGCGTTTTCTGGCTAAACTAGAAGAGATAGAGCGATTTTAAGTGTTTTTTGTGATCACTGGGAGTCCACAGATTCTGCCAATATATAATTATAGGCTGTAGCAAAAATATTTTTGGAGATATTTAAAAAAATCTTTTGCAAAACTTTAAACGCGTTTTCTGGCTAAACTAGAAGAGATAGAGCGATTTTAGGTGTTTTTTGTGATCACTGGGAGTCCACAGATTCTGCCAATATATAATTATAGGCTGTAGCAAAAATATTTTTGGAGATATTCAAAAAAATCTTTTGCAAAACTTTAAACGCGTTTTCTGGCTAAACTAGAAGAGATAGAGCGATTTTAAGTGTTTTTTGTGATCACTGAGAATTCACAGATTCTGCCAATATACGATAATAGGCTGTAGCAAAAATATTTTTGGAGATATTTAAAATATCTTTTGCAAAACTTTAAACGCGTTTTCTGGCTAAACTAGAAGAGATAGAGCGATTTTAAGTGTTTTTTGTGATCACTGGGAATTCATAGATTCTGCCAATATACGATAACAGGCTGTACCAAAAATATTTTTGGAGATATTTATAAAAAACTTTTACAAAACTTTAAACGCATTTTCTGGTTAAACTAGAAGAGATAGAGCGATTTTAAGTGTTTTTTGTGATCACTGAGAATTCACAGATTCTGCCAATATACGATAATAGGCTGTAGCAAAAATATTTTTGGAGATATTTAAAAAAATCTTTTGCAAAACTTTAAACGCATTTTCTGGTTAAACTAGAAGAGATAGAGTGATTTTAAGTGTTTTTTGTGATCACTGGAAATTCACAGATTCTCCAATATACGATAATAGGCTGTAGCAAAAATATTTTTGGAGATATTTAAAAAAATCTTTTGCAAAACTTTAAACGCATTTTCTGGTTAAACTAGAAGAGATAGAGCGATTTTAAGTGTTTTTTGTGATCACTGGGAGTCCACAGATTCTGCCAATATATAATTATAGGCTGTAGCAAAAATATTTTTGGAGATATTTAAAAAAATCTTTTGCAAAACTTTAAACGCGTTTTCTGGCTAAACTAGAAGAGATAGAGCGATTTTAGGTGTTTTTTGTGATCACTGGGAGTCCACAGATTCTGCCAATATATAATTATAGGCTGTAGCAAAATTATTTTTGGAGATATTTAAAAAAATCTTTTGCAAAACTTTAAACGCGTTTTCTGGCTAAACTAGAAGAGATAGAGCGATTTTAAGTGTTTTTTGTGATCACTGGGAGTCCACAGATTCTGCCAATATATAATTATAGGCTGTAGCAAAAATATTTTTGGAGATATTTAAAAAATCTTTTGCAAAACTTTAAACGCGTTTTCTGGCTAAACTAGAAGAGATAGAGCGATTTTAAGTGTTTTTTGTGATCACTGGGAGTTCACAGATTCTGCCAATATATAATTATAGGCTGTAGCAAAAATATTTTTAGAGATATTTAAAAAAATCTTTTGCAAAACTTTAAACGCGTTTTCTGGCTAAACTAGAAGAGATAGAGCGATTTTAAGTGTTTTTTGTGATCACTGGGAGTCCACAGATTCTGCCAATATATAATTATAGGCTGTAGCAAAAATATTTTTGGAGATATTTAGAAAAATCTTTTGCAAAACTTTAAACGCGTTTTCTGGCTAAACTAGAAGAGATAGAGCGATTTTAAGTGTTTTTTGTGATCACTGGGAGTCCACAGATTCTGCCAATATATAATAATAGGCTGTAGCAAAAATATTTTTGGAGATATTTAAAAAAATCTTTTGCAAAACTTTAAACGCGTTTTCTGGCTAAACTAGAAGAGATAGAGCGATTTTAAGTGTTTTTTGTGATCACTGGGAGTCCACAGATTCTGCGAATATATGATAATAGGCTGTAGCAAAAATATTTTTGGAGATATTTAAAAAAATCTTTTGCAAAACTTTAAACGCATTTTCTGGCTAAACTAGAAGAGATAGAGCGATTTTAAGTGTTTTTTGTGATCACTGGGAGTCCACAGATTCTGCCAATATATAATTATAGGCTGTAGCAAAAATATTTTTGGAGATATTTAGAAAAATCTTTTGCAAAACTTTAAACGCGTTTTCTGGCTAAACTAGAAGAGATAGAGCGATTTTAAGTGTTTTTTGTGATCACTGGGGGTCCACAGATTCTGCGAATATATGATAATAGGCTGTAGCAAAAATATTTTTGGAGATATTTAAAAAAATCTTTTGCAAAACTTTAAACGTGTTTTCTGGCTAAACTAGAAGAGATAGAGCGATTTTAAGTGTTTTTTGTGATCACTGGGGGTCCACAGATTCTGCGAATATATGATAATAGGCTGTAGCAAAAATATTTTTGGAGATATTTAAAAAAATCTTTTGCAAAACTTTAAACGTGTTTTCTGGCTAAACTAGAAGAGATAGAGCGATTTTAAGTGTTTTTTGTGATCACTGAGAATTCACAGATTCTGCCAATATACGATAATAGGCTGTAGCAAAAATATTTTTGGAGATATTTAAAAAAATCTTTTGCAAAACTTTAAACGCATTTTCTGGTTAAACTAGAAGAGATAGAGTGATTTTAAGTGTTTTTTGTGATCACTGGAAATTCACAGATTCTCCAATATACGATAATAGGCTGTAGCAAAAATATTTTTGGAGATATTTAAAAAAATCTTTTGCAAAACTTTAAACGCATTTTCTGGTTAAACTAGAAGAGATAGAGCGATTTTAAGTGTTTTTTGTGATCACTGGGAGTCCACAGATTCTGCCAATATATAATTATAGGCTGTAGCAAAAATATTTTTGGAGATATTTAAAAAAATCTTTTGCAAAACTTTAAACGCGTTTTCTGGCTAAACTAGAAGAGATAGAGCGATTTTAGGTGTTTTTTGTGATCACTGGGAGTCCACAGATTCTGCCAATATATAATTATAGGCTGTAGCAAAATTATTTTTGGAGATATTTAAAAAAATCTTTTGCAAAACTTTAAACGCGTTTTCTGGCTAAACTAGAAGAGATAGAGCGATTTTAAGTGTTTTTTGTGATCACTGGGAGTCCACAGATTCTGCGAATATATGATAATAGGCTGCAGCAAAAATATTTTTGGAGATATTTAAAAAATCTTTTGCAAAACTTTAAACGCGTTTTCTGGCTAAACTAGAAGAGATAGAGCGATTTTAAGTGTTTTTTGTGATCACTGGGAGTTCACAGATTCTGCCAATATATAATTATAGGCTGTAGCAAAAATATTTTTAGAGATATTTAAAAAAATCTTTTGCAAAACTTTAAACGCGTTTTCTGGCTAAACTAGAAGAGATAGAGCGATTTTAAGTGTTTTTTGTGATCACTGGGAGTCCACAGATTCTGCCAATATATAATTATAGGCTGTAGCAAAAATATTTTTGGAGATATTTAGAAAAATCTTTTGCAAAACTTTAAACGCGTTTTCTGGCTAAACTAGAAGAGATAGAGCGATTTTAAGTGTTTTTTGTGATCACTGAGAGTCCACATATTCTGCCAATATATAATAATAAGCTGTAGCAAAAATATTTTTGGAGATATTTAAAAAAATCTTTTGCAAAACTTTAAACGCGTTTTCTGGCTAAACTAGAAGAGATAGAGCGATTTTAAGTGTTTTTTGTGATCACTGGGAGTCCACAGATTCTGCCAATATATAATAATAGGCTGTAGCAAAAATATTTTTGGAGATATTTAAAAAAATCTTTTGCAAAACTTTAAACGCGTTTTCTGGCTAAACTAGAAGAGATAGAGCGATTTTAAGTGTTTTTTGTGATCACTGGGAGTCCACAGATTCTGCGAATATATGATAATAGGCTGTAGCAAAAATATTTTTGGAGATATTTAAAAAAATCTTTTGCAAAACTTTAAACGCATTTTCTGGCTAAACTAGAAGAGATAGAGCGATTTTAAGTGTTTTTTGTGATCACTGGGAGTCCACAGATTCTGCCAATATATAATTATAGGCTGTAGCAAAAATATTTTTGGAGATATTTAGAAAAATCTTTTGCAAAACTTTAAACGCGTTTTCTGGCTAAACTAGAAGAGATAGAGCGATTTTAAGTGTTTTTTGTGATCACTGGGGGTCCACAGATTCTGCGAATATATGATAATAGGCTGTAGCAAAAATATTTTTGGAGATATTTAAAAAAATCTTTTGCAAAACTTTAAACGTGTTTTCTGGCTAAACTAGAAGAGATAGAGCGATTTTAAGTGTTTTTTGTGATCACTGGGGGTCCACAGATTCTGCGAATATATGATAATAGGCTGTAGCAAAAATATTTTTGGAGATATTTAAAAAAATCTTTTGCAAAACTTTAAACGCGTTTTCTGGCTAAACTAGAAGAGATAGAGCGATTTTAAGTGTTTTTTGTGATCACTGGGAGTCCACAGATTCTGCGAATATATGATAATAGGCTGTAGCAAAAATATTTTTGGAGATATTTAAAAAAATCTTTTGCAAAACTTTAAACGCGTTTTCTGGCTAAACTAGAAGAGATAGAGCGATTTTAAGTGTTTTTTGTGATCACTGGGAGTCCACAGATTCTGCCAATATATAATTATAGGCTGTAGCAAAAATATTTTTGGAGATATTTAGAAAAATCTTTTGCAAAACTTTAAACGCGTTTTCTGGCTAAACTAGAAGAGATAGAGCGATTTTAAGTGTTTTTTGTGATCACTGGGAGTCCACAGATTCTGCGAATATATGATAATAGGCTGTAGCAAAAATATTTTTGGAGATATTTAAAAAAATCTTTTGCAAAACTTTAAACGCGTTTTCTGGCTAAACTAGAAGAGATAGAGCGATTTTAAGTGTTTTTTGTGATCACTGGGAGTCCACAGATTCTGCGAATATATGATAATAGGCTGTAGCAAAAATATTTTTGGAGATATTTAGAAAAATCTTTTGCAAAACTTTAAACGCGTTTTCTGGCTAAACTAGAAGAGATAGAGCGATTTTAAGTGTTTTTTGTGATCACTGGGAGTCCACAGATTCTGCGAATATATGATAATAGGCTGTAGCAAAAATATTTTTGAAGATATTTAAAAAAATCTTTTGCAAAACTTTAAACGCGTTTTCTGGCTAAACTAGAAGAGATAGAGCGATTTTAAGTGTTTTTTGTGATCACTGGGAGTCCACAGATTCTGCCAATATATAATTATAGGCTGTAGCAAAAATATTTTTGGAGATATTTAGAAAAATCTTTTGCAAAACTTTAAACGCGTTTTCTGGCTAAACTAGAAGAGATAGAGCGATTTTAAGTGTTTTTTGTGATCACTGGGAGTCCACAGATTCTGCCAATATATAATAATAGGCTGTAGCAAAAATATTTTTGGAGATATTTAAAAAAATCTTTTGCAAAACTTTAAACGCGTTTTCTGGCTAAACTAGAAGAGATAGAGCGATTTTAAGTGTTTTTTGTGATTACTGGGAGTCCACAGATTCTGCCAATATATAATAATAGGCTGTAGCAAAAATATTTTTGGAGATATTTAAAAAAATCTTTTGCAAAACTTTAAACGCGTTTTCTGGCTAAACTAGAAGAGATAGAGCGATTTTAAGTGTTTTTTGTGATCACTGGGGGTCCACAGATTCTGCCAATATATAATTATAGGCTGTAGCAAAAATATTTTTGAAAATATTTTAAAAAAATTTTTTGCAAAACTTTAAACGCGTTTTCTGACTAAACTAGAAGAGATAGAGCGATTTTAAGTGTTTTTTGTGATCACTGGGAGTCCACAGATTCTGCCAATATATAATAATAGGCTGTAGCAAAAATATTTTTGGAGATATTTAAAAAAATCTTTTGCAAAACTTTAAACGCGTTTTCTGGCTAAACTAGAAGAGATAGAGCGATTTTAAGTGTTTTTTGTGATCACTGGGAGTCCACAGATTCTGCCAATATATAATAATAGGCTGTAGCAAAAATATTTTTGGAGATATTTAAAAAAATCTTTTGCAAAACTTTAAACGCGTTTTCTGGCTAAACCAGAAGAGATAGAGCGATTTTAAGTGTTTTTTGTGATCACTGTGAGTCCACAGATTCTGCCAATATATGATAATAGGCTGTAGCAAAAACATTTTTGGAGATATTTAAAAAAATCTTTTGCAAAACTTTAAACGCGTTTTCTGGCTAAACTAGAAGAGAAAGAGCGATTTAAAGTGTTTTTTGTGATTACTGGGAATTCACAGATTCTGCCAATATACGATAACAGGCTGTACCAAAAATATTTTTGGAGATATTTATAAAAATCTTTTACAAAACTTTAAACGCGTTTTTTGGCTAAACTAGAAGAGATAGAGCGATTTTAAGTGTTTTTTGTGATCACTGGGAATTCACAGATTCTGCCAATATACGATAACAGGCTGTACCAAAAATATTTTTGGAGATATTTATAAAAATCTTTTACAAAACTTTAAACGCATTTTCTGGTTAAACTAGAAGAGATAGAGCGATTTTAAGTGTTTTTTGTGATCACTGAGAATTCACAGATTCTGCCAATATACGATAATAGGCTGTAGCAAAAATATTTTTGGAGATATTTAAAAAAATCTTTTGCAAAACTTTAAACGCATTTTCTGGTTAAACTAGAAGAGATAGAGCGATTTTAAGTGTTTTTTGTGATCACTGGGAATTCACAGATTCTGCCAATATACGATAATAGGCTGTAGCAAAAATATTTTTGGAGATATTTAAAAAAATCTTTTGCAAAACTTTAAACGCATTTTCTGGTTAAACTAGAAGAGATAGAGAGATTTTAAGTGTTTTTTGTGATCACTGGGAGTCCACAGATTCTGCCAATATATAATTATAGGCTGTAGCAAAAATATTTTTGGAGATATTTAAAAAAATCTTTTGCAAAACTTTAAACGCGTTTCCTGGCTAAACTAGAAGAGAAAGAGCGATTTTAGGTGTTTTTTGTGATCACTGGGAGTCCACAGATTCTGCCAATATATAATTATAGGCTGTAGCAAAAATATTTTTGGAGATATTTAAAAAAATCTTTTGCAAAACTTTAAACGCGTTTTCTGGCTAAACTAGAAGAGATAGAGCGATTTTAAGTGTTTTTTTGTGATCACTGGGAGTCCACAGATTCTGCCAATATATAATTATAGGCTGTAGCAAAAATATTTTTGGAGATATTTAAAAAATCTTTTGCAAAACTTTAAACGCGTTTTCTGGCTAAACTAAAGAGATAGAGCGATTTTAAGTGTTTTTTGTGATCACTGGGAGTCCACAGATTCTGCCAATATATCATTATAGGCTGTAGCAAAAATATTTTTAGAGATATTTAAAAAAATCTTTTGCAAAACTTTAAACGCGTTTTCTGGCTAAACTAGAAGAGATAGAGCGATTTTAAGTGTTTTTTGTGATCACTGGGAGTCCACAGATTCTGCCAATATATAATTATAGGCTGTAGCAAAAATATTTTTGGAGATATTTAAAAAAATCTTTTGCAAAACTTTAAACGCGTTTTCTGGCTAAACTAGAAGAGATAGAGCGATTTTAAGTGTTTTTTGTGATCACTGGGAGTCCACAGATTCTGCCAATATATAATTATAGGCTGTAGCAAAAATATTTTTGGAGATATTTATAAAAATCTTTTACAAAACTTTAAACGCGTTTTCTGGCTAAACTAGAAGAGATAGAGCGATTTTAAGTGTTTTTTGTGATCACTGAGAATTCACAGATTCTGCCAATATACGATAATAGGCTGTAGCAAAAATATTTTTGGAGATATTTAAAATATCTTTTGCAAAACTTTAAACGCGTTTTCTGGCTAAACTAGAAGAGATAGAGCGATTTTAAGTGTTTTTTGTGATCACTGGGAATTCACAGATTCTGCCAATATACGATAACAGGCTGTACAAAAAATATTTTTGGAGATATTTATAAAAATCTTTTACAAAACTTTAAACGCATTTTCTGGTTAAACTAGAAGAGATAGAGCGATTTTAAGTGTTTTTTGTGATCACTGAGAATTCACAGATTCTGCCAATATACGATAATAGGCTGTAGCAAAAATATTTTTGGAGATATTTAAAAAAATCTTTTGCAAAACTTTAAACGCATTTTCTGGTTAAACTAGAAGAGATAGAGTGATTTTAAGTGTTTTTTGTGATCACTGGAAATTCACAGATTCTCTAATATACGATAATAGGCTGTAGCAAAAATATTTTTGGAGATATTTAAAAAAATCTTTTGCAAAACTTTAAACGCATTTTCTGGTTAAACTAGAAGAGATAGAGTGATTTTAAGTGTTTTTTGTGATCACTGGAAATTCACAGATTCTCCAATATACGATAATAGGCTGTAGCAAAAATATTTTTGGAGATATTTAAAAAAATCTTTTGCAAAACTTTAAACGCGTTTTCTGGCTAAACTAGAAGAGATAGAGCGATTTTAAGTGTTTTTTGTGATCACTGGGAGTCCACAGATTCTGCGAATATATGATAATAGGCTGTAGCAAAAATATTTTTGGAGATATTTAAAAAAATCTTTTGCAAAACTTTAAACGCGTTTTCTGGCTAAACTAGAAGAGATAGAGCGATTTTAAGTGTTTTTTGTGATCACTGGGAGTCCACAGATTCTGCCAATATATAATTATAGGCTGTAGCAAAAATATTTTTGGAGATATTTAGAAAAATCTTTTGCAAAACTTTAAACGCGTTTTCTGGCTAAACTAGAAGAGATAGAGCGATTTTAAGTGTTTTTTGTGATCACTGGGAGTCCACAGATTCTGCGAATATATGATAATAGGCTGTAGCAAAAATATTTTTGGAGATATTTAAAAAAATCTTTTGCAAAACTTTAAACGCGTTTTCTGGCTAAACTAGAAGAGATAGAGCGATTTTAAGTGTTTTTTGTGATCACTGGGAGTCCACAGATTCTGCCAATATATAATTATAGGCTGTAGCAAAAATATTTTTGGAGATATTTAGAAAAATCTTTTGCAAAACTTTAAACGCGTTTTCTGGCTAAACTAGAAGAGATAGAGCGATTTTAAGTGTTTTTTGTGATCACTGGGAGTCCACAGATTCTGCCAATATATAATAATAGGCTGTAGCAAAAATATTTTTGGAGATATTTAAAAAAATCTTTTGCAAAACTTTAAACGCGTTTTCTGGCTAAACTAAAGAGATAGAGCGATTTTAAGTGTTTTTTGTGATTACTGGGAGTCCACAGATTCTGCCAATATATAATAATAGGCTGTAGCAAAAATATTTTTGGAGATATTTAAAAAAATCTTTTGCAAAACTTTAAACGCGTTTTCTGGCTAAACTAGAAGAGATAGAGCGATTTTAAGTGTTTTTTGTGATCACTGGGGGTCCACAGATTCTGCCAATATATAATTATAGGCTGTAGCAAAAATATTTTTGGAAATATTTAAAAAAATCTTTTGCAAAACTTTAAACGCGTTTTCTGACTAAACTAGAAGAGATAGAGCGATTTTAAGTGTTTTTTGTGATCACTGGGAGTCCACAGATTCTGCCAATATATAATAATAGGCTGTAGCAAAAATATTTTTGGAGATATTTAAAAAAATCTTTTGCAAAACTTTAAACGCGTTTTCTGGCTAAACTAGAAGAGATAGAGCGATTTTAAGTGTTTTTTGTGATCACTGGGAGTCCACAGATTCTGCCAATATATAATAATAGGCTGTAGCAAAAATATTTTTGGAGATATTTAAAAAAATCTTTTGCAAAACTTTAAACGCGTTTTCTGGCTAAACCAGAAGAGATAGAGCGATTTTAAGTGTTTTTTGTGATCACTGGGAGTCCACAGATTCTGCCAATATATGATAATAGGCTGTAGCAAAAACATTTTTGGAGATATTTAAAAAAATCTTTTGCAAAACTTTAAACGCGTTTTCTGGCTAAACTAGAAGAGAAAGAGCGATTTAAAGTGTTTTTTGTGATTACTGGGAATTCACAGATTCTGCCAATATACGATAACAGGCTGTACCAAAAATATTTTTGGAGATATTTATAAAAATCTTTTACAAAACTTTAAACGCGTTTTTTGGCTAAACTAGAAGAGATAGAGCGATTTTAAGTGTTTTTTGTGATCACTGGGAATTCACAGATTCTGCCAATATACGATAACAGGCTGTACCAAAAATATTTTTGGAGATATTTATAAAAATCTTTTACAAAACTTTAAACGCATTTTCTGGTTAAACTAGAAGAGATAGAGCGATTTTAAGTGTTTTTTGTGATCACTGAGAATTCACAGATTCTGCCAATATACGATAATAGGCTGTAGCAAAAATATTTTTGGAGATATTTAAAAAAATCTTTTGCAAAACTTTAAACGCATTTTCTGGTTAAACTAGAAGAGATAGAGCGATTTTAAGTGTTTTTTGTGATCACTGGGAATTCACAGATTCTGCCAATATACGATAATAGGCTGTAGCAAAAATATTTTTGGAGATATTTAAAAAAATCTTTTGCAAAACTTTAAACGCATTTTCTGGTTAAACTAGAAGAGATAGAGCGATTTTAAGTGTTTTTTGTGATCACTGGGAGTCCACAGATTCTGCCAATATATGATAATAGGCTGTAGCAAAAATATTTTTGGAGATATTTAAAAAAATCTTTTGCAAAACTTTAAACGCGTTTCCTGGCTAAACTAGAAGAGATAGAGCGATTTTAAGTGTTTTTTTGTGATCACTGGGAGTCCACAGATTCTGCCAATATATAATTATAGGCTGTAGCAAAAATATTTTTGGAGATATTTAAAAAATCTTTTGCAAAACTTTAAACGCGTTTTCTGGCTAAACTAAAGAGATAGAGCGATTTTAAGTGTTTTTTGTGATCACTGGGAGTCCACAGATTCTGCCAATATATCATTATAGGCTGTAGCAAAAATATTTTTAGAGATATTTAAAAAAATCTTTTGCAAAACTTTAAACGCGTTTTCTGGCTAAACTAGAAGAGATAGAGCGATTTTAAGTGTTTTTTGTGATCACTGGGAGTCCACAGATTCTGCCAATATATAATTATAGGCTGTAGCAAAAATATTTTTGGAGATATTTAAAAAAATCTTTTGCAAAACTTTAAACGCGTTTTCTGGCTAAACTAGAAGAGATAGAGCGATTTTAAGTGTTTTTTGTGATCACTGGGAGTCCACAGATTCTGCCAATATATAATTATAGGCTGTAGCAAAAATATTTTTGGAGATATTTAAAAAAATCTTTTGCAAAACTTTAAACGCGTTTTCTGGCTAAACTAGAAGAGATAGAGCGATTTTAAGTGTTTTTTGTGATCACTGGGAGTTCACAGATTCTGCCAATATATAATTATAGGCTGTAGAAAAAATATTTTTAGAGATATTTAAAAAAATCTTTTGCAAAACTTTAAACGCGTTTTCTGGCTAAACTAGAAGATATAGAGCGATTTTAAGTGTTTTTTATGATCACTAGGAGTCCACAGATTCTGCCAATATATAATTATAGGCTGTAGCAAAAATATTTTTGGAGATATTTAAAAAAAATCTTTTGCAAAACTTTAAACGCGTTTTCTGGCTAAACTAGAAGAGATAGAGCGATTTTAAGTGTTTTTTGTGATCACTGGGAGTTCACAGATTCTGCCAATATATAATTATAGGCTGTAGAAAAAATATTTTTAGAGATATTTAAAAAAATCTTTTGCAAAACTTTAAACGCGTTTTCTGGCTAAACTAGAAGATATAGAGCGATTTTAAGTGTTTTTTATGATCACTAGGAGTCCACAGATTCTGCCAATATATAATTATAGGCTGTAGCAAAAATATTTTTGGAGATATTTAAAAAAATCTTTTGCAAAACTTTAAACGCGTTTTCTGGCTAAACTAGAAGATATAGAGCGATTTTAAGTGTTTTTTATGATCACTAGGAGTCCACAGATTCTGCCAATATATAATTATAGGCTGTAGAAAAAATATTTTTAGAGATATTTAAAAAAAATCTTTTGCAAAACTTTAAACGCGTTTTCTGGCTAAACTAGAAGATAAAGAGCGATTTTAAGTGTTTTTTGTGATCACTGGGAGTTCACAGATTCTGCCAATATATAATTATAGGCTGTAGAAAAAATATTTTTAGAGATATTTATAAAAATCTTTTACAAAACTTTAAACGCGTTTTCTGGCTAAACTAGAAGAGATAGAGCGATTTTAAGTGTTTTTTGTGATCACTGGGAGTCCACAGATTCTGCCAATATATAATTATAGGCTGTAGCAAAAATATTTTTGGAGATATTTAAAAAAATCTTTTGCAAAACTTTAAACGCGTTTTCTGGCTAAACTAGAAGAGATAGAGCGATTTTAAGTGTTTTTTGTGATCACTGAGAATTCACAGATTCTGCCAATATACGATAATAGGCTGTAGCAAAAATATTTTTGGAGATATTTAAAATATCTTTTGCAAAACTTTAAACGCGTTTTCTGGCTAAACTAGAAGAGATAGAGCGATTTTAAGTGTTTTTTGTGATCACTGGGAGTCCACAGATTCTGCCAATATATAATTATAGGCTGTAGCAAAAATATTTTTGGAGATATTTAAAAAAATCTTTTGCAAAACTTTAAACGCATTTTCTGGTTAAACTAGAAGAGATAGAGTGATTTTAAGTGTTTTTTGTGATCACTGGAAATTCACAGATTCTCCAATATACGATAATAGGCTGTACCAAAAATATTTTTGGAGATATTTAAAATATCTTTTGCAAAACTTTAAACGCGTTTTCTGGCTAAACTAGAAGAGATAGAGCGATTTTAAGTGTTTTTTGTGATCACTGGGAGTCCACAGATTCTGCCAATATATAATTATAGGCTGTAGCAAAAATATTTTTGGAGATATTTAAAAAAATCTTTTGCAAAACTTTAAACGCGTTTTCTGGCTAAACTAGAAGAGATAGAGCGATTTTAAGTGTTTTTTGTGATCACTGAGAATTCACAGATTCTGCCAATATACGATAATAGGCTGTAGCAAAAATATTTTTGGAGATATTTAAAATATCTTTTGCAAAACTTTAAACGCGTTTTCTGGCTAAACTAGAAGAGATAGAGCGATTTTAAGTGTTTTTTGTGATCACTGGGAGTCCACAGATTCTGCCAATATATAATTATAGGCTGTAGCAAAAATATTTTTGGAGATATTTAAAAAAATCTTTTGCAAAACTTTAAACGCGTTTTCTGGCTAAACTAGAAGAGATAGAGCGATTTTAAGTGTTTTTTGTGATCACTGGGAGTCCACAGATTCTGCCAATATATAATTATAGGCTGTAGCAAAAATATTTTTGGAGATATTTAAAAAAATCTTTTGCAAAACTTTAAACGCGTTTTCTGGCTAAACTAGAAGAGATAGAGCGATTTTAAGTGTTTTTTGTGATCACTGGGAGTTCACAGATTCTGCCAATATATAATTATAGGCTGTAGCAAAAATATTTTTGGAGATATTCAAAAAAATCTTTTGCAAAACTTTAAAACGCGTTTTCTGGCTAAACTAGAAGAGATAGAGCGATTTTAAGTGTTTTTTGTGATCACTGGGAGTCCACAGATTCTGCCAATATATAATTATAGGCTGTAGCAAAAATATTTTTGGAGATATTTAAAAAAAATCTTTTGCAAAACTTTAAACGCGTTTTCTGGCTAAACTAGAAGAGATAGAGCGATTTTAGGTGTTTTTTGTGATCTCTGGGAGTCCACAGATTCTGCCAATATATAATTATAGGCTGTAGCAAAAATATTTTTGGAGATATTTAAAAAAATCTTTTGCAAAACTTTAAACGCGTTTTCTGGCTAAACTAGAAGAGAAAGAGCGATTTTAAGTGTTTTTTGTGATTACTGGGAATTCACAGATTCTGCCAATATATGATAACAGGCTGTACCAAAAATATTTTTGGAGATATTTATAAAAATCTTTTACAAAACTTTAAACGCGTTTTCTGGCTAAACTAGAAGAGATAGAGCGATTTTAAGTGTTTTTTGTGATCACTGAGAATTCACAGATTCTGCCAATATACGATAATAGGCTGTAGCAAAAATATTTTTGGAGATATTTAAAATATCTTTTGCAAAACTTTAAACGCGTTTTCTGGCAAAACTAGAAGAGATAGAGCGATTTTAAGTGTTTTTTGTGATCACTGGGAATTCACAGATTCTGCCAATATACGATAACAGGCTGTACCAAAAATATTTTTGGAGATATTTATAAAAATCTTTTACAAAACTTTAAACGCATTTTCTGGTTAAACTAGAAGAGATAGAGCGATTTTAAGTGTTTTTTGTGATCACTGAGAATTCACAGATTCTGCCAATATACGATAATAGGCTGTAGCAAAAATATTTTTGGAGATATTTAAAAAAATCTTTTGCAAAACTTTAAACGCATTTTCTGGTTAAACTAGAAGAGATAGAGTGATTTTAAGTGTTTTTTGTGATCACTGGAAATTCACAGATTCTCCAATATACGATAATAGGCTGTAGCAAAAATATTTTTGGAGATATTTAGAAAAATCTTTTGCAAAACTTTAAACGCATTTTCTGGTTAAACTAGAAGAGATAGAGCGATTTTAAGTGTTTTTTTGTGATCACTGGGAGTCCACAGATTCTGCCAATATATAATTATAGGCTGTAGCAAAAATATTTTTGGAGATATTTAAAAAAATCTTTTGCAAAACTTTAAACGCGTTTTCTGGCTAAACTAGAAGAGATAGAGCGATTTTAGGTGTTTTTTGTGATCACTGGGAGTCCACAGATTCTGCCAATATATAATTATAGGCTGTAGCAAAAATATTTTTGGAGATATTTAAAAAAATCTTTTGCAAAACTTTAAACGCGTTTTCTGGCTAAACTAGAAGAGATAGAGCGATTTTAAGTGTTTTTTGTGATCACTGGGAGTCCACAGATTCTGCCAATATATAATTATAGGCTGTAGCAAAAATATTTTTGGAGATATTTAAAAAAATCTTTTGCAAAACTTTAAACGCGTTTTCTGGCTAAACTAGAAGAGATAGAGCGATTTTAAGTGTTTTTTGTGATCACTGGGAGTTCACAGATTCTGCCAATATATAATTATAGGCTGTAGCAAAAATATTTTTAGAGATATTTAAAAAAATCTTTTGCAAAACTTTAAACGCGTTTTCTGGCTAAACTAGAAGAGATAGAGCGATTTTAAGTGTTTTTTGTGATCACTGGGAGTCCACAGATTCTGCCAATATATAATTATAGGCTGTAGCAAAAATATTTTTGGAGATATTTAGAAAAATCTTTTGCAAAACTTTAAACGCGTTTTCTGGCTAAACTAGAAGAGATAGAGCAATTTTAAGTGTTTTTTGTGATCACTGAGAGTCCACAGATTCTGCCAATATATAATAATAAGCTGTAGCAAAAATATTTTTGGAGATATTTAAAAAAATCTTTTGCAAAACTTTAAACGCGTTTTCTGGCTAAACTAGAAGAGATAGAGCGATTTTAAGTGTTTTTTGTGATCACTGGGAGTCCACAGATTCTGCCAATATATAATAATAGGCTGTAGCAAAAATATTTTTGGAGATATTTAAAAAAATCTTTTGCAAAACTTTAAACGCGTTTTCTGGCTAAACTAGAAGAGATAGAGCGATTTTAAGTGTTTTTTGTGATCACTGGGAGTCCACAGATTCTGCGAATATATGATAATAGGCTGTAGCAAAAATATTTTTGGAGATATTTAAAAAAATCTTTTGCAAAACTTTAAACGCATTTTCTGGCTAAACTAGAAGAGATAGAGCGATTTTAAGTGTTTTTTGTGATTACTGGGAGTCCACAGATTCTGCCAATATATAATAATAGGCTGTAGCAAAAATATTTTTGGAGATATTTAAAAAAATCTTTTGCAAAACTTTAAACGCGTTTTCTGGCTAAACTAGAAGAGATAGAGCGATTTTAAGTGTTTTTTGTGATCACTGGGGGTCCACAGATTCTGCCAATATATAATTATAAGCTGTAGCAAAAATATTTTTGGAAATATTTAAAAAAAATCTTTTGCAAAACTTTAAACGCGTTTTCTGACTAAACTAGAAGAGATAGAGCGATTTTAAGTGTTTTTTGTGATCACTGGGAGTCCACAGATTCTGCCAATATATAATAATAGGCTGTAGCAAAAATATTTTTGGAGATATTTAAAAAAATCTTTTGCAAAACTTTAAACGCGTTTTCTGGCTAAACTAGAAGAGATAGAGCGATTTTAAGTGTTTTTTGTGATCACTGGGAGTCCACAGATTCTGCCAATATATAATAATAGGCTGTAGCAAAAATATTTTTGGAGATATTTAAAAAAATCTTTTGCAAAACTTTAAACGCGTTTTCTGGCTAAACTAGAAGAGATAGAGCGATTTTAAGTGTTTTTTGTGATCACTGGGAGTCCACAGATTCTGCCAATATATGATAATAGGCTGTAGCAAAAACATTTTTGGAGATATTTAAAAAAATCTTTTGCAAAACTTTAAACGCGTTTTCTGGCTAAACTAGAAGAGATAGAGCGATTTTAGGTGTTTTTTGTGATCACTGGGAGTCCACAGATTCTGCCAATATATAATTATAGGCTGTAGCAAAAATATTTTTGGAGATATTTAAAAAAATCTTTTGCAAAACTTTAAACGCATTTTCTGGTTAAACCAGAAGAGATAGAGTGATTTTAAGTGTTTTTTGTGATCACTGGAAATTCACAGATTCTCCAATATACGATAATAGGCTGTAGCAAAAATATTTTTGGAGATATTTAAAAAAATCTTTTGCAAAACTTTAAACGCATTTTCTGGTTAAACTAGAAGAGTCCACAGATTCTGCCAATATACGATAACAGGCTGTACCAAAAATATTTTTGGAGATATTTATAAAAATCTTTTACAAAACTTTAAACGCATTTTCTGGTTAAACTAGAAGAGATAGAGCGATTTTAAGTGTTTTTTGTGATCACTGGGAGTCCACAGATTCTGCCAATATATAATAATAGGCTGTAGCAAAAATATTTTTGGAGATATTTAAAAAAATCTTTTGCAAAACTTTAAACGCGTTTTCTGGCTAAACTAGAAGAGATAGAGCGATTTTAAGTGTTTTTTGTGATCACTGGGAGTCCACAGATTCTGCCAATATATAATAATAGGCTGTAGCAAAAATATTTTTGGAGATATTTAAAAAAATCTTTTGCAAAACTTTAAACGCGTTTTCTGGCTAAACCAGAAGAGATAGAGCGATTTTAAGTGTTTTTTGTGATCACTGGGAGTCCACAGATTCTGCCAATATATGATAATAGGCTGTAGCAAAAACATTTTTGGAGATATTTAAAAAAATCTTTTGCAAAACTTTAAACGCGTTTTCTGGCTAAACTAGAAGAGATAGAGCGATTTTAGGTGTTTTTTGTGATCACTGGGAGTCCACAGATTCTGCCAATATATAATTATAGGCTGTAGCAAAAATATTTTTGGAGATATTTAAAAAAATCTTTTGCAAAACTTTAAACGCATTTTCTGGTTAAACTAGAAGAGATAGAGTGATTTTAAGTGTTTTTTGTGATCACTGAGAATTCACAGATTCTGCCAATATACGATAATAGGCTGTAGCAAAAATATTTTTGGAGATATTTAAAAAAATCTTTTGCAAAACTTTAAACGCATTTTCTGGTTAAACTAGAAGAGATAGAGTGATTTTAAGTGTTTTTTGTGATCACTGGAAATTCACAGATTCTCCAATATACGATAATAGGCTGTAGCAAAAATATTTTTGGAGATATTTAGAAAAATCTTTTGCAAAACTTTAAACGCATTTTCTGGTTAAACTAGAAGAGATAGAGCGATTTTAAGTGTTTTTTGTGATCACTGGGAGTCCACAGATTCTGCCAATATATAATTATAGGCTGTAGCAAAAATATTTTTGGAGATATTTAAAAAAATCTTTTGCAAAACTTTAAACGCGTTTTCTGGCTAAACTAGAAGAGATAGAGCGATTTTAGGTGTTTTTTGTGATCACTGGGAGTCCACAGATTCTGCCAATATATAATTATAGGCTGTAGCAAAAATATTTTTGGAGATATTTAAAAAAATCTTTTGCAAAACTTTAAACGCGTTTTCTGGCTAAACTAGAAGAGATAGAGCGATTTTAAGTGTTTTTTGTGATCACTGGGAGTCCACAGATTCTGCCAATATACGATAACAGGCTGTACCAAAAATATTTTTGGAGATATTTATAAAAATCTTTTACAAAAATTTACACGCATTTTCTGGTTAAACTAGAAGAGATAGAGCGATTTTAAGTGTTTTTTGTGATCACTGAGAATTCACAGATTCTGCCAATATACGATAATAGGCTGTAGCAAAAATATTTTTGGAGATATTTAAAAAAATCTTTTGCAAAACTTTAAACGCGTTTTCTGGCTAAACTAGAAGAGATAGAGCGATTTTAAGTGTTTTTTGTGATCACTGGGAGTCCACAGATTCTGCCAATATATAATTATAGGCTGTAGCAAAAATATTTTTGGAGATATTTAAAAAAATCTTTTGCAAAACTTTAAACGCGTTTTCTGGCTAAACTAGAAGAGATAGAGCGATTTTAAGTGTTTTTTGTGATCACTGGGAGTCCACAGATTCTGCCAATATATAATTATAGGCTGTAGCAAAAATATTTTTGGAGATATTTAGAAAAATCTTTTGCAAAACTTTAAACGCGTTTTCTGGCTAAACTAGAAGAGATAGAGCAATTTTAAGTGTTTTTTGTGATCACTGAGAGTCCACAGATTCTGCCAATATATAATAATAAGCTGTAGCAAAAATATTTTTGGAGATATTTAAAAAAATCTTTTGCAAAACTTTAAACGCGTTTTCTGGCTAAACTAGAAGAGATAGAGCGATTTTAAGTGTTTTTTGTGATCACTGGGAGTCCACAGATTCTGCCAATATATAATTATAGGCTGTAGCAAAAATATTTTTGGAGATATTTAAAAAAATCTTTTGCAAAACTTTAAACGCGTTTTCTGGCTAAACTAGAAGAGATAGAGCGATTTTAAGTGTTTTTTGTGATCACTGGGAGTCCACAGATTCTGCCAATATACGATAACAGGCTGTACCAAAAATATTTTTGGAGATATTTATAAAAATCTTTTACAAAACTTTAAACGCATTTTCTGGTTAAACTAGAAGAGATAGAGCGATTTTAAGTGTTTTTTGTGATCACTGAGAATTCACAGATTCTGCCAATATACGATAATAGGCTGTAGCAAAAATATTTTTGGAGATATTTAAAAAAATCTTTTGCAAAACTTTAAACGCATTTTCTGGTTAAACTAGAAGAGATAGAGTGATTTTAAGTGTTTTTTGTGATCACTGGAAATTCACAGATTCTCCAATATACGATAATAGGCTGTAGCAAAAATATTTTTGGAGATATTTAAAAAAATCTTTTGCAAAACTTTAAACGCATTTTCTGGTTAAACTAGAAGAGATAGAGCGATTTTAAGTGTTTTTTGTGATCACTGGGAGTCCACAGATTCTGCCAATATATAATTATAGGCTGTAGCAAAAATATTTTTGGAGATATTTAAAAAAATCTTTTGCAAAACTTTAAACGCGTTTTCTGGCTAAACTAGAAGAGATAGAGCGATTTTAGGTGTTTTTTGTGATCACTGGGAGTCCACAGATTCTGCCAATATATAATTATAGGCTGTAGCAAAAATATTTTTGGAGATATTTAAAAAAATCTTTTGCAAAACTTTAAACGCGTTTTCTGGCTAAACTAGAAGAGATAGAGCGATTTTAAGTGTTTTTTGTGATCACTGGGAGTCCACAGATTCTGCCAATATATAATTATAGGCTGTAGCAAAAATATTTTTGGAGATATTTAAAAAAATCTTTTGCAAAACTTTAAACGCGTTTTCTGGCTAAACTAGAAGAGATAGAGCGATTTTAAGTGTTTTTTGTGATCACTGGGAGTTCACAGATTCTGCCAATATATAATTATAGGCTGTAGCAAAAATATTTTTAGAGATATTTAAAAAAATCTTTTGCAAAACTTTAAACGCGTTTTCTGGCTAAACTAGAAGAGATAGAGCGATTTTAAGTGTTTTTTGTGATCACTGGGAGTCCACAGATTCTGCCAATATATAATTATAGGCTGTAGCAAAAATATTTTTGGAGATATTTAGAAAAATCTTTTGCAAAACTTTAAACGCGTTTTCTGGCTAAACTAGAAGAGATAGAGCAATTTTAAGTGTTTTTTGTGATCACTGAGAGTCCACAGATTCTGCCAATATATAATAATAAGCTGTAGCAAAAATATTTTTGGAGATATTTAAAAAAATCTTTTGCAAAACTTTAAACGCGTTTTCTGGCTAAACTAGAAGAGATAGAGCGATTTTAAGTGTTTTTTTGTGATCACTGGGAGTCCACAGATTCTGCCAATATATAATTATAGGCTGTAGCAAAAATATTTTTGGAGATATTTAAAAAAATCTTTTGCAAAACTTTAAACGCGTTTTCTGGCTAAACTAGAAGAGAAAGTGCGATTTTAAGTGTTTTTTGTGATTACTGGGAATTCACAGATTCTGCCAATATATGATAACAGGCTGTACCAAAAATATTTTTGGAGATATTTATAAAAATCTTTTACAAAACTTTAAACGCGTTTTCTGGCTAAACTAAAAGAGATAGAGCGATTTTAAGTGTTTTTTGTGATCACTGAGAATTCACAGATTCTGCCAATATACGATAATAGGCTGTAGCAAAAATATTTTTGGAGATATTTAAAATATCTTTTGCAAAACTTTAAACGCGTTTTCTGGCTAAACTAGAAGAGATAGAGCGATTTTAAGTGTTTTTTGTGATCACTGGGAATTCACAGATTCTGCCAATATACGATAACAGGCTGTACCAAAAATATTTTTGGAGATATTTATAAAAATCTTTTACAAAACTTTAAACGCATTTTCTGGTTAAACTAGAAGAGATAGAGCGATTTTAAGTGTTTTTTGTGATCACTGAGAATTCACAGATTCTGCCAATATACGATAATAGGCTGTAGCAAAAATATTTTTGGAGATATTTAAAAAAATCTTTTGCAAAACTTTAAACGCATTTTCTGGTTAAACTAGAAGAGATAGAGTGATTTTAAGTGTTTTTTGTGATCACTGGAAATTCACAGATTCTCCAATATACGATAATAGGCTGTAGCAAAAATATTTTTGGAGATATATTTAAAAAAATCTTTTGCAAAACTTTAAACGCATTTTCTGGTTAAACTAGAAGAGATAGAGCGATTTTAAGTGTTTTTTGTGATCACTGGGAGTCCACAGATTCTGCCAATATATAATTATAGGCTGTAGCAAAAATATTTTTGGAGATATTTAAAAAAATCTTTTGCAAAACTTTAAACGCGTTTTCTGGCTAAACTAGAAGAGATAGAGCGATTTTAGGTGTTTTTTGTGATCACTGGGAGTCCACAGATTCTGCCAATATATAATTATAGGCTGTAGCAAAAATATTTTTGGAGATATTTAAAAAAATCTTTTGCAAAACTTTAAACCCGTTTTCTGGCTAAACTAGAAGAGATAGAGCGATTTTAAGTGTTTTTTGTGATCACTGGGAGTTCACAGATTCTGCCAATATATAATTATAGGCTGTAGCAAAAATATTTTTAGAGATATTTAAAAAAATCTTTTGCAAAACTTTAAACGCGTTTTCTGGCTAAACTAGAAGAGATAGAGCGATTTTAAGTGTTTTTTGTGATCACTGGGAGTCCACAGATTCTGCCAATATATAATTATAGGCTGTAGCAAAAATATTTTTGGAGATATTTAGAAAAATCTTTTGCAAAACTTTAAACGCGTTTTCTGGCTAAACTAGAAGAGATAGAGCAATTTTAAGTGTTTTTTGTGATCACTGAGAGTCCACAGATTCTGCCAATATATAATAATAAGCTGTAGCAAAAATATTTTTGGAGATATTTAAAAAAATCTTTTGCAAAACTTTAAACGCGTTTTCTGGCTAAACTAGAAGAGATAGAGCGATTTTAAGTGTTTTTTGTGATCACTGGGAGTCCACAGATTCTGCCAATATATAATTATAGGCTGTAGCAAAAATATTTTTGGAGATATTTAAAAAAATCTTTTGCAAAACTTTAAACGCGTTTTCTGGCTAAACTAGAAGAGATAGAGCGATTTTAAGTGTTTTTTGTGATCACTGGGAGTCCACAGATTCTGCGAATATATGATAATAGGCTGTAGCAAAAATATTTTTGGAGATATTTAAAAAAATCTTTTGCAAAACTTTAAACGCATTTTCTGGCTAAACTAGAAGAGATAGAGCGATTTTAACTGTTTTTTGTGATTACTGGGAGTCCACAGATTCTGCCAATATATAATAATAGGCTGTAGCAAAAATATTTTTGGAGATATTTAAAAAAATCTTTTGCAAAACTTTAAACGCGTTTTCTGGCTAAACTAGAAGAGATAGAGCGATTTTAAGTGTTTTTTGTGATCACTGGGGGTCCACAGATTCTGCCAATATATAATTATAGGCTGTAGCAAAAATATTTTTGGAGATATTTAAAAAAATCTTTTGCAAAACTTTAAACGCATTTTCTGGCTAAACTAGAAGAGATAGAGCGATTTTAACTGTTTTTTGTGATTACTGGGAGTCCACAGATTCTGCCAATATATAATAATAGGCTGTAGCAAAAATATTTTTGGAGATATTTAAAAAAATCTTTTGCAAAACTTTAAACGCGTTTTCTGGCTAAACTAGAAGAGAAAGAGCGATTTAAAGTGTTTTTTGTGATTACTGGGAATTCACAGATTCTGCCAATATACGATAACAGGCTGTACCAAAAATATTTTTGGAGATATTTAAAAAAATCTTTTGCAAAACTTTAAACGCGTTTTCTGGCTAAACTAGAAGAGAAAGAGCGATTTAAAGTGTTTTTTGTGATTACTGGGAATTCACAGATTCTGCCAATATACGATAACAGGCTGTACCAAAAATATTTTTGGAGATATTTATAAAAATCTTTTACAAAACTTTAAACGCATTTTCTGGTTAAACAAGAAGAGATAGAGCGATTTTAAGTGTTTTTTGTGATCACTGGGAGTCCACAGATTCTGCCAATATATAATTATAGGCTGTAGCAAAAATATTTTTGGAGATATTTAAAAAAATCTTTTGCAAAACTTTAAACGCGTTTTCTGGCTAAACTAGAAGAGAAAGAGCGATTTTAGGTGTTTTTTGTGATCACTGGGAGTCCACAGATTCTGCCAATATATAATTATAGGCTGTAGCAAAAATATTTTTGGAGATATTTAAAAAAATCTTTTGCAAAACTTTAAACGCGTTTTCTGGCTAAACTAGAAGAAATAGAGCGATTTTAAGTGTTTTTTTGTGATCACTGGGAGTCCACAGATTCTGCCAATATATAATTATAGGCTGTAGCAAAAATATTTTTGGAGATATTTAAAAAATCTTTTGCAAAACTTTAAACGCGTTTTCTGGCTAAACTAAAGAGATAGAGCGATTTTAAGTGTTTTTTGTGATCACTGGGAGTCCACAGATTCTGCCAATATATCATTATAGGCTGTAGCAAAAATATTTTTAGAGATATTTAAAAAAATCTTTTGCAAAACTTTAAACGCGTTTTCTGGCTAAACTAGAAGAGATAGAGCGATTTTAAGTGTTTTTTGTGATCACTGGGAGTCCACAGATTCTGCCAATATATAATTATAGGCTGTAGCAAAAATATTTTTGGAGATATTTAAAAAAATCTTTTGCAAAACTTTAAACGCGTTTTCTGGCTAAACTAGAAGAGATAGAGCGATTTTAAGTGTTTTTTATGATCACTGGGATTCCACAGATTCTGCCAATATATAATAATATGCTGTAGCAAAAATATTTTTGGAGATATTTAAAAAAATCTTTTGCAAAACTTTAAACGCGTTTTCTGGCTAAACTAGAAGAGATAGAGCGATTTTAAGTGTTTTTTGTGATCACTGGGAGTCCACAGATTCTGCGAATATATGATAATAGGCTGTAGCAAAAATATTTTTGGAGATATTTAAAAAAATCTTTTGCAAAACTTTAAACGCGTTTTCTGGCTAAACTAGAAGAGATAGAGCGATTTTAAGTGTTTTTTTGTGATCACTGGGGGTCCACAGATTCTGCCAATATATAATTATAGGCTGTAGCAAAAATATTTTTGGAGATATTTAAAAAAATCTTTTGCAAAACTTTAAACGCGTTTTCTGGCTAAACTAGAAGAGGTAGAGCGATTTTAAGTGTTTTTTTGTGATCACTGGGGGTCCACAGATTCTGCGAATATATGATAATGGGCTGTAGCAAAAATATTTTTGGAGATATTTAAAAAAATCTTTTGCAAAACTTTAAACGCATTTTCTGGCTAAACTAGAAGAGATAGAGCGATTTTAAGTGTTTTTTGTGATTACAGGGAGTCCACAGATTCTGCCAATATATAATAATAGGCTGTAGCAAAAATATTGTTGGAAATATTTAAAAAAATCTTTTGCAAAACTTTAAACGCGTTTTCTGGCTAAACTAGAAGAGATAGAGCAATTTTAAGTGTTTTTTGTGATCAGTGAGAGTCCACAGATTCTGCCAATATATAATAATAAGCTGTAGCAAAAATATTTTTGGAGATATTTAAAACAATCTTTTGCAAAACTTTAAACGCGTTTTCTGGCTAAACTAGAAGAGATAGAGCGATTTTAAGTGTTTTTTATGATCACTGGGAGTCCACAGATTCTGCCAATATATAATAATAGGCTGTAGCAAAAATATTTTTGGAGATATTTAAAAAATCTTTTGCAAAACTTTATACGCGTTTTCTGGCTAAACTAGAAGAGATAGAGCGATTTTAAGTGTTTTTTGTGATCACTGGGAGTCCACAGATTCTGCGAATATATGATAATAGGCTGTAGCAAAAATATTTTTGGAGATATTTAAAAAAATCTTTTGCAAAACTTTAAACGCGTTTTCTGGATAAACTAGAAGAGATAGAGCGATTATAAGTGTTTTTTGTGATCACTGGGGGTCCACAGATTCTGCCAATATATAATTATAGGCTGTAGCAAAAATATTTTTGAAGATATTTAAAAAAATCTTTTGCAAAACTTTAAACGCGTTTTCTGGCTAAACTAGAAGAGATAGAGCGATTTCAAGTGTTTTTTGTGATCACTGAGAATTCACAGATTCTGCGAATATATGATAATAGGCTGTAGCAAAAATATTTTTGGAGATATTTAAAAAAATCTTTTGCAAAACTTTAAACGCATTTTCTGGCTAAACTAGAAGAGATAGAGCGATTTTAAGTGTTTTTTGTGATTACAGGGAGTCCACAGATTCTGCCAATATATAATAATAGGCTGTAGCAAAAATATTTTTGGAAATATTTAAAAAAATCTTTTGCAAAACTTTAAACGCGTTTTCTGGCTAAACTAGAAGAGATAGAGCAATTTTAAGTGTTTTTTGTGATCACTGGGGGTCCACAGATTCTGCCAATATATAATAATAAGCTGTAGCAAAAATATTTTTGGAAATATTTAAAAAAATCTTTTGCAAAACTTTAAACGCGTTTTCTGGCTAAACTAGAAGAGATAGAGCGATTTTAAGTGTTTTTTGTGATCACTGGGAGTCCACAGATTCTGCCAATATATAATAATAGGCTGTAGCAAAAATATTTTTGGAGATATTTAAAAAAATCTTTTGCAAAACTTTAAACGCGTTTTCTGGCTAAACTAGAAGAGATAGAGCGATTTTAAGTGTTTTTTGTGATCACTGGGGGTCCACAGATTCTGCCAATATATAATTATATGCTCTAGCAAAAATATTTTTGGAAATATTTAAAAAAATCTTTTGCAAAACTTTAAACGCGTTTTCTGGCAAAACTAGAAGAGATAGAGCGATTTTAAGTGTTTTTTGTGATCACTGGGAGTCCACAGATTCTGCCAATATATAATAATAGGCTGTAGCAAAAATATTTTTGGAGATATTTAAAAAAATCTTTTGCAAAACTTTAAACGCGTTTTCTGGCTAAACTAGAAGAGATAGAGCGATTTTAAGTGTTTTTTGTGATCACTGGGAGTCCACAGATTCTGCCAATATATAATAATAGGCTGTAGCAAAAATATTTTTGGAGATATTTAAAAAAATCTTTTGCAAAACTTTAAACGCGTTTTCTGGCTAAACCAGAAGAGATAGAGCGATTTTAATTGTTTTTTGTGATCACTGGGAGTCCACAGATTCTGCCAATATATAATTATAGGCTGTAGCAAAAATATTTTTGGAGATATTTAAAAAAATCTTTTGCAAAACTTTAAACGCGTTTTCTGGCTAAACTAGAAGAGATAGAGCGATTTTAAGTGTTTTTTGTGATCACTGGGAGTCCACAGATTCTGCCAATATATAATAATAGACTGTAGCAAAAATATTTTTAGAGATATTTAAAAAAATCTTTTGCAAAACTTTAAACGCGTTTTCTGGCTAAACTAGAAGAGATAGAGCGATTTTAAGTGTTTTTGTGATCACTGGGAATTCACAGATTCTGCCAATATATAATTATAGGCTGTAGCAAAAATATTTTTGGAGATATTTAAAAAAATCTTTTGCAAAACTTTAAACGCGTTTTCTGGCTAAACTAGAAGAGATAGAGCAATTTTAAGTGTTTTTTGTGATCACTGGGAGTCCACAGATTCTGCCAATATATAATAATAAGCTGTAGCAAAAATATTTTTGGAGATATTTAAAAAAATCTTTTGCAAAACTTTAAACGCGTTTTCTGGCTAAACCAGAAGAGATAGAGCAATTTTAAGTGTTTTTTGTGATCACTGGGAGTCCACAGATTCTGCCAATATATAATAATAAGCTGTAGCAAAAATATTTTTGGAGATATTTAAAAAAATCTTTTGCAAAACTTTAAACGCGTTTTCTGGCTAAACTAGAAGAGATAGAGCGATTTTAAGTGTTTTTTGTGATCACTGGGGGTCCACAGATTCTGCCAATATATAATTATAGGCTGTAGCAAAAATATTTTTGGAAATATTTAAAAAAATCTTTTGCAAAACTTTAAACGCGTTTTCTGGCTAAACTAGAAGAGATAGAGCGATTTTAAGTGTTTTTTGTGATCACTGGGAGTCCACAGATTCTGCCAATATATAATAATAGACTGTAGCAAAAATATTTTTGGAAATATTTAAAAAAATCTTTTGCAAAACTTTAAACGCGTTTTCTGGCTAAACTAGAAGAGATAGAGCGATTTTAAGTGTTTTTTTGTGATCACTGGGAGTCCACAGATTCTGCCAATATATAATTATAGGCTGTAGCAAAAATATTTTTGGAGATATTTAAAAAAATCTTTTGCAGAACTTTAAACGCATTTTCTGGCTAAACTAGAAGAGATAGAGCGATTTTAAGTGTTTTTTGTGATCACTGGGAGTCCACAGATTCTGCCAATATATAATTAGAGGCTGTAGCAAAAATATTTTTGGAGATATTTAAAAAATCTTTTGCAAAACTTTAAACGCGTTTTCTGGCTAAACTAGAAGAGATAGAGCGATTTTAAGTGTTTTTTGTGATCACTGGGAGTCCACAGATTCTGCCAATATATAATAATAGGCTGTAGCAAAAATATTTTTGGAGATATTTAAAAAAATCTTTTGCAAAACTTTAAACGCGTTTTCTGGCTAAACTAGAAGAGATAGAGCGATTTTAAGTGTTTTTTGTGATCACTGGGAGTCACAGATTCTGCGAATATATAATAATAAGCTGTAGCAAAAATATTTTTGGAGATATTTAAAAAAATCTTTTGCAAAACTTTAAACGCGTTTTCTGGCTAAACTAGAAGAGATAGAGCGATTTTAAGTGTTTTTTGTGATCACTGGGGGTCCACAGATTCTGCCAATATATAATAATAGGCTGTAGCAAAAATATTTTTGGAGATATTTAAAAAAATCTTTTGCAAAACTTTAAACGCGTTTTCTGGCTAAACTAAAAGAGATAGAGCGATTTTAAGTGTTTTTTGTGATCACTGGGGGTCCACAGATTCTGCCAATATATAATTATAGGCTGTAGCAAAAATGTTTTTGGAAATATTTAAAAAAATCTTTTGCAAAACTTTAAACGCGTTTTCTGGCTAAACTAGAAGAGATAGAGCGATTTTAAGTGTTTTTTGTGATCACTGGGAGTCCACAGATTCTGCCAATATATAATAATAGGCTGTAGCAAAAATATTTTTGGAGATATTTATAAAAAATTTTTGCAAAACTTTAAATGCGTTTTCTGGCTAAACTAGAAGAGATAGAGCGATTTTAAGTGTTTTTTGTGATCACTGGGAGTCCACAGATTCTGCGAATATATGATAATAGGCTGTAGCAAAAATATTTTTGGAGATATTTAAAAAAATCTTTTGCAAAACTTTAAACGCATTTTCTGGCTAAACTAGAAGAGATAGAGCGATTTTAAGTGTTTTTTGTGATCACTGGGAGTCCACAGATTCTGCAAATATATAATTATAGGCTGTAGCAAAAATATTTTTGGAGATATTTAAAAAAATCTTTTGCAAAACTTTAAACGCGTTTTCTGGCTAAACTAGAAGAGATAGAGCGATTTTAAGTGTTTTTTGTGATTACTGGGAGTCCACAGATTCTGCCAATATATAATAATAGGCTGTAGCAAAAATATTTTTGGAGATATTTAAAAAAATCTTTTGCAAAACTTTAAACGCGTTTTCTGGCTAAACTAGAAGAGATAGAGCGATTTTAAGTGTTTTTTGTGATCACTGGGAGTCCACAGATTCTGCCAATATATAATTATAGGCTGTAGCAAAAATATTTTTGGAGATATTTAAAAAAATCTTTTGCAAAACTTTAAACGCGTTTTCTGGCTAAACTAGAAGAGATAGAGCGATTTTAAGTGTTTTTTGTGATCACTGGGAGTCCACAGATTCTGCCAATATATAATTATAGGCTGTAGCAAAAATATTTTTGGAGATATTTAAAAAATCTTTTGCAAAACTTTAAACGCGTTTTCTGGCTAAACTAGAAGAGATAGAGCGATTTTAAGTGTTTTTTGTGATCACTGGGGGTCCACAGATTCTGCCAATATATAATTATAGGCTGTAGCAAAAATATTTTTGGAAATAATTAAAAAAATCTTTTGCAAAATTTTAAACGCGTTTTCTGGCTAATATATAACGCGTTAAACACAGATTCTGCCAATATATAATTATAGGCTGTAGCAAAAATATTTTTGGAGATATTTAAAAAAATCTTTTGCAAATTTTAAACGCGTTTTCTGGCTAAACTAGAAGAGATAGAGCGATTTTAAGTGTTTTTTGTGATCACTGGGAGTCCACAGATTCTGCCAATATATAATTATAGGCTGTAGCAAAAATATTTTTGGAGATATTTAAAAAATCTTTTGCAAAACTTTAAACGCGTTTTCTGGCTAAACTAGAAGAGATAGAGCGATTTTAAGTGTTTTTTGTGATCACTGGGAGTCCACAGATTCTGCCAATATATAATTATAGGCTATAGCAAAAATATTTTTGGAGATATTTAAAAAATCTTTTGCAAAACTTTAAACGCGTTTTCTGGCTAAACTAGAAGAGATAGAGCGATTTTAAGTGTTTTTTGTGATCACTGGGAGTCCACAGATTCTGCCAATATGTAATAATAGGCTGTAGCAGAAATATTTTTGGAAATAATTAAAAAAATCTTTTGCAAAATTTTAAACGCGTTTTCTGGCTAATATATAACGCGTTAAACACAGATTCTGCCAATATATGATAATAGGCTGTAGCAAAAACATTTTTGGAGATATTTAAAAAATCTTTTGCAAAACTTTAAACGCGTTTTCTGGCTAAACTAGAAGAGATAGAGCGATTTTAAGTGTTTTTTGTGATCACTGGGAGTCCACAGATTCTGCCAATATATAATTATAGGCTGTAGCAAAAATATTTTTGGAGATATTTAAAAAAATCTTTTGCAAAACTTTAAACGCGTTTTCTGGCTAAACTAGAAGAGATAGAGCGATTTTAAGTGTTTTTTGTGATCACTGGGAGTCCACAGATTCTGCCAATATATAATTATAGGCTGTAGCAAAAATATTTTTGGAGATATTTAAAAAATCTTTTGCAAAACTTTAAACGCGTTTTCTGGCTAAACTAGAAGAGATAGAGCGATTTTAAGTGTTTTTGGTGATCACTGGGAGTCCACAGATTCTGCCAATATATAATAATAGGCTGTAGCAGAAATATTTTTGGAGATATTTAAAAAAATCTTTTGCAAAACTTTAAACGCGTTTTCTGGATAAACTAGAAGAGATAGAGCGATTTTAAGTGTTTTTTTGTGATCACTGGGGGTCCACAGATTCTGCCAATATATAATTATAGGCTGTAGCAAAAATATTTTTGGAAATAATTAAAAAAATCTTTTGCAAAATTTTAAACGCGTTTTCTGGCTAATATATAACGCGTTAAACACAGATTCTGCCAATATATAATTATAGGCTGTAGCAAAAATATTTTTGGAGATATTTAAAAAAATCTTTTGCAAATTTTAAACTCGTTTTCTGGCTAAACTAGAAGAGATAGAGCGATTTTAAGTGTTTTTTTGTGATCACTGGGAGTCCACAGATTCTGCCAATATATAATTATAGGCTGTAGCAAAAATATTTTTGGAGATATTTAAAAAATCTTTTGCAAAACTTTAAACGCGTTTTCTGGCTAAACTAGAAGAGATAGAGCGATTTTAAGTGTTTTTTGTGATCACTGGGAGTCCACAGATTCTGCCAATATATAATAATAGGCTGTAGCAAAAATATTTTTGGAGATATTTAAAAAAATCTTTTGCAAAACTTTAAACGCGTTTCCTGGCTAAACTAGAAGAGATAGAGCGATTTTAGGTGTTGTTTGTGATCACTGGGAGTCCACAGATTCTGCCAATATATAATTATAGGCTGTAGCAAAAATATTTTTGAAGATATTTAAAAAAATCTTTTGCAAAATTTTAAACGCGTTTTCTGGCTAAACTAGAAGAGATAGAGCGATTTTAAGTGTTTTTTGTGATCACTGGGAGTCCACAGATTCTGCCAATATATAATTATAGGCTGTAGCAAAAATATTTTTGGAGATATTTAAAAAATCTTTTGCAAAACTTTAAACGCGTTTTCTGGCTAAAAAAGAAGAGATAGAGCGATTTTAAGTGTTTTTTGTGATCACTGGGAGTCCACAGATTCTGCCAATATATGATAATAGGCTGTAGCAAAAATATTTTTGGAGATATTTAAAAAAATCTTTTGCAAGACTTTAAACGCGTTTTCTGGCTAAACTAGAAGAGATAGAGCGATTTTAAGTGTTTTTTGTGATCACTGGGAGTCCACAGATTCTGCCAATATATGATAATAGGCTGTAGCAAAAATATTTTTGGAGATATTTAAAAAAATCTTTTGCAAGACTTTAAACGCGTTTTCTGGCTAAACTAGAAGAGATAGAGCGATTTTAAGTGTTTTTTGTGATCACTGGGGATTCACAGATACTGCCAATATACGATAATAGGCTGTACCAAAAATATTTTTGGAGATATTTAAAAAATCTTTTGCAAAACTTTAAACGCGTTTTCTGGCTAAACTAGAAGAGATAGAGCTATTTTAAGTGTTTTTGTGATCACTGGGAATTCACAGATTCTGCCAATATACGATAATAGGCTGTAGCAAAAATATTTTTGGAGATATTTAAAAAAATCTTTTGCAAAATTTTAAACCCGTTTTCTGGATAAACTAGAAGAGATAGAGCCATTTTAAGTGTTTTTTGTGATCACTGGGAATTCACAGATTCTGCCAATATACGATAATAGGCTGTACCAAAAATATTTTTGGAGATATTTAAAAAAATCTTTTGCAAATCTTTAAACGCGTTTTCTGCCTAAACTAGAAGAGATAGAGCGATTTTAAGTGTTTTTTGTGATCACTGGGAATTCACAGATTCTGCCAATATACGATAATAGGCTGTACCAAAAATACTTTTGGAGATATTTAAAAAAATCTTTTGCAAAACTTTAAACGCTATATACGATAATAGGCTTTACCAAAAATATTTTTGGAGATATTTAAAAAAATCTTTTGCAAAATTTTAAACGCGTTTTCTGGCTAAACTAGAAGAGATAGAGCCATTTTAAGTGTTTTTTGTGATCACTGGGAATTCACAGATTCTGCCAATATACGATAATAGGCTGTACCAAAAATATTTTTGGAGATATTTAAAAAAATCTTTTGCAAATCTTTAAACGCGTTTTCTGCCTAAACTAGAAGAGATAGAGCGATTTTAAGTGTTTTTTGTGATCACTGGGAATTCACAGATTCTGCCAATATACGATAATAGGCTGTACCAAAAATATTTTTGGAGATATTTAAAAAAATCTTTTGCAAAACTTTAAACGCGTTTTCTGGCTAAACTAGAAGAGATAGAGCGATTTTAAGTGTTTTTTGTGATCACTGGGAATTCACAGATTCTGCCAATATACGATAATAGGCTGTACCAAAAATATTTTTGGAAATATTTAAAAAAATCTTTTGAAAATCTTTAAACGCGTTTTCTGGCTAAACTAGAAGAGATAGAGCGATTTTAAGTGTTTTTTGTGATCACTGGGAATTCACAGATTCTGCCAATATACGATAATAGGCTGTACCAAAAATATTTTTGGAGATATTTAAAAAAATCTTTTGCAAAACTTTAAACGCGTTTTCTGGCTAAACTAGAAGAGATAGAGCGATTTTAAGGGTTTTTTGTGATCACTGGGAATTCACAGAATCTGCCAATATACGATAATAGGCTGTACCAAAAATATTTTTGGAGATATTTAAAAAAATCTTTTGCAAAATTTTAAACCCGTTTTCTGGCTAAACTAGAAGAGATAGAGCGATTTTAAGTGTTTTTTTGTGATCACTGGGAATTCACAGATTCTGCCAATATACGATAATAGGCTGTACCAAAAATATTTTTGGAGATATTTAAAAAAATCTTTGCAAAATTTTAAACGCGTTTTCTGGCTAAACTAGAAGAGATAGAGCGATTTTAAGTGTTTTTTGTGATCACTGGGAATTCACAGATTCTGCCAATATACGATAATAGGCTGTACCAAAAATATTTTTGGAGATATTTAAAAAAATCTTTTGCAAAACTTTAAACGCTATATACGATAATAGGCTGTACCAAAAATATTTTTTGAGATATTTAAAAAAATTTTTTGCAAAATTTTAAACGCGTTTTCTGGCTAAACTAGAAGAGATAGAGCGATTTTAAGTGTTTTTTGTGATCACTGGAAATTCACAGATTCTGCCAATATACGATAATAGGCTGTACCAAAAATATTTTTGGAGATATTTAAAAAAATCTTTTACAAAACTTTAAACGCTATACGATAATAGGCTGTACCAAAAATATTTTTGGAGATATTTAAAAAAATCTTTGCAAAATTTTAAACGCGTTTTCTGGCTAAACTAGAAGAGATAGAGCGATTTTAAGTGTTTTTTGTGATCACTGGGAATTCACAGATTCTGCCAATATACGATAATAGGCTGTACCAAAAATATTTTTGGAGATATTTAAAAAAATCTTTTGCAAAATTTTAAACGCGTTTTCTGGCTAAACTAGAAGAGATAGAGCGATTTTAAGTGTTTTTTGTGATCACTGGAAATTCACAGATTCTGCCAATATACGATAATAGGCTGTACCAAAAATATTTTTGGAGATATTTAAATCTTTTGCAAAACTTTAAACGCGTTTTCTGGCTAAAGTAGAAGAGATAGAGCGATTTTAAGTGTTTTTGTGATCACTGGGAATTCACAGATTCTGCCAATATACGATAATAGGCTGTAGCAAAAATATTTTTGGAGATATTTAAAAAAATCTTTTGCAAAACTTTAAACGCTATATACGATAATAGGCTTTACCAAAAATATTTTTGGAGATATTTAAAAAAATCTTTTGCAAAATTTTAAACGTGTTTTCTGGCTAAACTAGAAGAGATAGAGCGATTTTAAGTGTTTTTTGTGATCACTGGGAATTCACAGATTCTGCCAATATACGATAATAGGCTGTAGCAAAAATATTTTTGGAGATATTTAAAAAATCTTTTGCAAAACTTTAAACGCGTTTTCTGGCTTAACTAAAAGAGATAGAGCGATTTTAAGTGTTTTTTGTGATCACTGAGAATTCACAGATTCTGCCAATATACGATAATAGGCTGTACCAAAAATATTTTTGGAGATATTTAAAAAAATCATTTGCAAAACTATAAACGCGTTTTCTGGCTAAACTAGAAGAGATAGAGCGATTTTAAGTGTTTTTTGTGATCACTGGAAATTCACAGATTCTGCCAGTATACGATAATAGGCTGTAGCAAAAATGTTTTTGGAGATATTTAAATCTTTTGCAAAACTTTAAACGCGTTTTCTGGCTAAACTAGAAGAGATAGAGCGATTTTAAGTGTTTTTGTGATCACTGGGAATTCACAGATTCTGCCAATATACGATAATAGGCTGTAGCAAAAATATTTTTGGAGATATTTAAAAAAATCTTTTGCAAAACTTTAAACGCTATATACGATAATAGGCTTTACCAAAAATATTTTTGGAGATATTTAAAAAATCTTTTGCAAAATTTTAAACGCGTTTTCTGGCTAAACTAGAAGAGATAGAGCGATTTTAAGTGTTTTTGTGATCACTGAGAATTCACAGATTCTGCCAATATACGATAATAAGCTGTAGTAAAAATATTTTTGGAGATATTTAAAAAAAACTTTTGCAAAACTTTAAACGCGTTTTCTGGCTAAAGTAGAAGAGATAGAGCGATTTTAAGTGTTTTTTGTGATCACTGGGAATTCACAGATTCTGCCAATATACGATAATAGGCTGTAGCAAAAATATTTTTGGAGATATTTAAAACAATCTTTTGCAAAACTTTAAACGCTATATACGATAATAGGCTTTACCAAAAATATTTTTGGAGATATTTAAAAAAAATCTTTTGCAAAATTTTAAACGCGTTTTCTGGCTAAAATAGAAGAGATAGAGCGATTTTAAGTGTTTTTTGTGATCACTGGGAATTCACAGATTCTGCCAATATATGATAATAGGCTGTACCAAAAATATTTTTGGAGATATTTAAAAAAATCTTTTGCAAAACTTTAAACGCGTTTTCTGGCTAAACTAGAAGAGATAGAGCGATTTTAAGTGTTTTTTGTGATCACTGGAAATTCACGGATTATGCCAATATACGATAATAGGCTGTAGCAAAAATATTTTTGGAGATATTTAAAACAATCTTTTGCAAAACTTTAAACGCTATATACGATAATAGGCTTTACCAAAAATATTTTTGGAGATATTTAAAAAAAATCTTTTGCAAAATTTTAAACGCGTTTTCTGGCTAAACTAGAAGAGATAGAGCGATTTTAAGTGTTTTTTGTGATCACTGGGAATTCACAGATTCTGCCAATATATGATAATAGGCTGTACCAAAAATATTTTTGGAGATATTTAAAAAAATCTTTTGCAAAACTTTAAACGCGTTTTCTGGCTAAACTAGAAGAGATAGAGCGATTTTAAGTGTTTTTTGTGATCACTGGAAATTCACGGATTATGCCAATATACGATAATAGGCTGTAGCAAAAATATTTTTGGAGATATTTAAAAAAAATCTTTTGCAAAACTTTAAACGCGTTTTCTGGCTAAACTAGAAGAGATAGAGCGATTTTAAGTGTTTTTTGTGATCACTGGGAATTCACACATTCTGCCGATATATGACAATAGGCTGTAGCAAATATATTTTTGGAGATATTTAAAAAAATCTTTTGCAAAACTTTAAACGCGTTTTTTGGCTAAACTAGAAGAGATAGAGCGATTTTAAGTGTTTTTTGTGATCACAGGGAATTCACAGATTTTGCCAATATACGATAATAGGCTGTACCAGAAATATTTTTGGAGATATTTAAAAAAAGCTTTTGCAAAACTTTAAACGCGTTTTCTGGCTAAACTAGAAGAGATAGAGCGATTTTAAGTGTTTTTTGTGATCACTGGGAATTCACAGATTCTGCCAATATACGATAATAGGCTGTAGCAAAAATATTTTTGGAGTTATTTAAAAAAATCTTTTGCAAAACTTTAAACGCGTTTTCTGGCTAAACTAGAAGAGATAGAGCGATTTTAAGTGTTTTTTGTGATCACTGGAAATTCACGGATTATGCCAATATACGATAATAGGCTGTAGCAAAAATATTTTTGGAGATATTTAAAAAATTCTTTTGCAAAACTTTAAACGCGTTTTCTTACTAAACTAGAAGAGATAGAGCGATTTTAAGTGTTTTTTTGTGATCACTGGAAATTCAAAGATTCTGCCAATATATTATAATAGACTGTAGGAAAAATATTTTTGGGGATATTAAAAAAATCTTTAGCAAAACTTTAAACGCGTTTTCTGGCTAATCTAGAAGAGATAGAACGATTTTAGGTGTTTTTTGTGATCACTGGGAATTCACAGGTTCTGCCAATATATGATAATAAGCTGTAGCAAAAATATTTTTGGAGATATTTAAAAAAATCTTTTGCATAACTTTAAACGCGTTTTCTGGCTAAACTAGAAGAGATAGAGCGTAATAAACTCTGAAATTTAATAATATGTGAGTTTATTTCGACTATGACATTAATCAATTTTGGAATATTTGAGGCCCGATTTTACATTTTTGAACATTTTTAAGAAAGTTTTATAGTATTTAAAATTTTATAGTACGAGAAACCATCTAAGTTTTGGAAGAAATCAGTGTTTATTACAGGCCAAATCAAGTGGATTTTGCCAGTAATACGAGCCAAATTTACATTTGTGCATATAAAAAGATATAATCCACCAATTTCATTGACATTTAGTATTTCATTTCAGGGTGTTAAAACACTAAATTTTTGTTATAATTTATTTTATGAAAATTGAAGCTCTAAATCGAACTTGGAGAACTTTTTACATTTTTATCTTACCTATTGAAGAAGTGACGGAATTTGTTAATATTTGAGTTCTGCTTGCTACCAGAACTAACTGACTTTTCAGGGAATTCATCGGTACAAAGTGAATTTCTACCAAGAACCTAAATTGGTGTTTAAAAGACATTTTCAATAAACGGTAGGTTATGTGCTGGCTACACCATACCTTTTTTTATTTAAAATTATTTTTTCATTTTTTTTAACTGTTCCTATTCATTCATATAATATACTCCCCAGAGTAAACAGCACAACAATTTGCAATAATTTCTTGCATGTTTAAGAAGTAATAAAAAACTTACTTATTGCAAAACAACAATTTGCAATAATTTCTTGCATGTTTAAGAAGTAATAAAAAACTTACTTTTATATGAAGATTTAATTTGTAGAAAAATATATTATTGGGCGGTGGCGGATATTATGGTTAAGGCAAAAATATTCCTCTACCCGATGTCAATTATCAAGCATATTACTTTTTTCTAAATATTGCTATCCTAGTGCTATGTGTATTGTTACTTCGTATTGCAATAAACAAAACTGTAATTATGAATGTTAATTTATTTGACACAAAATATTTTCTTCGCTTGTTGCATACTGCAAGTAAATTTTCTCTATAGTTTCTTTATTTTCAGTATATATTTTATATGATGTAAAATCACCTCAATTTCATCTTAATTTAGGCAGAATTCCAACGTACTTTAAACAGCTACACAAATTAGTACTACGTTAAATATTATTTTAATTTAAAATAGCTAGCACTAGTATTAAATAAGTTCTATTAAAATAAATAATTATTAAATTTTTAAATTATACCAAATAGGCAATACAAAATTCAAGCTGCCAGAATTTTATATTTTGAAAAATTTAATCAATTTAAATAAATTTTAATTAAATTGTAAAATGATATTGTGAAAATCTACTATTCCAGTATTAAATAATTTATTATACAAGTCTATTTAACATCAAAATTGGCACTGTAACACTAAAAGATCATGAAACAGATACTTTAACGTAAAAATTATCTTTTAAAACTTTCTATAGAAAAGTACTTTAAAATTTTTAATTTTTAGTTTAGTCGCTCCTCTACCATGACCCATAATGAACAGGAAGTTGAAAAATAAAACGAGAAACAAACGAATTAAATTTATAAAATTTTGTAAGTTTAATCCTTAACAAAATTAGGTGAATAATTTTAATGTAAAACGAGAAAGAATAGAGTTGACCTTGTCAACTCTGTGATACCCGTACGAATTTGTTATGCTATGTGCGAATAAATATGCCATAACTGACTATGGGACAGACTATGACTTTAGGTTGCCGTATTACCATATTATTTTATGCAAAATTTCAGTACTATGTGTTTTTCAAAATACTGTATGTGCCAAACTACTATTGAAGTTGTATGGCAGCTACCAGAAAGAGCCAAGCAATTTTAACGATATAGCCAAATAACTTTTGAAGTTGCATGGTAGGTGCCCGAACTGGTACCCCGATCATGCCCAATTTAAATAGGGTTTTGGCACTTACTACAATATATCATTTGTGAAAATTTGGTGAACCTAGCTCAATTAGTTTTTGAGTTATCGCTGGCACGGACGGACGGACGGACAGACAAAGCTAAATCAACTCAGAATTCGACGCTGATCAAAAACATACACTTGAGTCTATATCTAAGACCGTTATTTCTCAGCGTTACAACCGGTAAGGCAAGTTTAGTATACCCTTCGAACATACGTTCGTACGGGTATAAAAAAAAACCATTTAGTTCGGCATTTTTTCTCTCGACACAACACTTTATTAAATAAGTTCTTAACTTGCGACCCACCACAGACTTTTGAATTTTAAATGACCTAAAACTTCATTTATTAAATTAAGTTTTTTTCTGAAATTTATTTCCAAAATTTATATTACTTTTTTTTATGCATTTGAAAAGTTGTAAATTATTATTACGAAATAAAAACCATAGGTCAGGGCAAAACCTCTTTAGTATATTAGTTCCACTTTTTTCCACTTCAATTTCTATTTATAGTTCATAATCAGAAATAACTTTTCGAGGACTCCAAAAAAAAAAAATTTTTTTTTTAAAACTTATTTTAAATAATCCTTATGGTGCAAATTGCTTGAATAATAATTGTGTGAATCTCATACTTCAGTGAGGTTTTAACTATTTAAAAAAATAATTAAATTTCAAATATTTGGACTTAACTCAATTTTATTTTGGCTCAATTTATCCGGTTTGAATTAGTAAGTAAGCAATAAATTACAATTTAATTTAAATTTCTTATACTTACATACATGAATATATCAGTGACTTCAAGCACAAACGACTTGAGTCTGTTTTAGTGATTTCGAGATATATGCATTTAAAACTTTAAATTAAATTTTGAAAAAAGTTATGAAGTTTTTTGAACCAAATTTTTTTTTGATCGAAAGATAATTAAATAAAGCTGGGTCAAACCAATGGTTTGTATAGTAGCACTTTTCCCTTCAACAATTTAGTGAAAATACTGCTTTTAAATACAATCTATGTATACCTATCACACTATTAAAATTATTATTTTTCATTCATATACAAAACTATTTCTAGGATTGCATATATTTAGGATGGACGATTTATGCAGTCTTTGAAATAAAGCAAAAATAATATAAAGTGGCGTTAACATAATGCTCGATTTTAAGGGTTAATTGTGTGAGTTAAGAAAAATAATTATATTTTTTAATGTCATGGAATTTACCGTTACCTTTCTTCATTTATAGAAATTTGAAAAAGCTTGCGGTTTCGGAAATATAACGTGTCAAAAATTCAAATTTTACAAATTTCAAGAGGCGATAACTTGAGAGGGGGTGGAGATGGAAAAAAATTTTCTTCTAACGAAATAAACTATTTATTAATGTCTAATAAAATTTAAAAGTCCCTAAAATTTCACGCTTCTACAGGCTGGGGTTTAGAAGAAAAACGAAATCAAAAATTTGAAAAAAAAGACTTTATATAACGGTAAATTTGAACGGCCATTTTGTTTTTCTAAAGTTTAACTATAGTATACCGCGCTAGTGGAAGCAAGCCGCTGCCTTCCTGCGTTTGCAAAATTTCAAAAATGCTTATGGTTTCATTGCAACAAATAGTTAAAAAAGGCCATTTTTAAGGTTTTGGAGGGGTGTAACTTCTAGAGGGGGGGAGATAGGTAAAAATTTTTTTCTACGGAAATAAGTTTCTAGTAAAGATCTATGTACGTTCTATTTAATTTCAGCTTTCTATCTTCAAGGGTGTAGAAGTTTTGTAAACAAAAAAAGTGTCCACGGACGGACGGACAGAGTGAAACTAATAAGCACTTTTTTCAAAAAATTTTTTGGAAAAGTGCTAAAAAGGAAGCGATTAACTCATAATCTGAAGTAAAACAACTAATAGTTTTCTCATAATTATGGAAAAAGAGGGATAGGTGGTTATACAAAATTTATAAAAAGCATTTTGCAAAGCATAACTCGACTTAGGCGATTTGTGAAAAATTACTTTTGCATTTTCATGAAGTTTAAGTCGACTTAAGCTGTTGTTGCAAAACTGAAGATATGGTTTTAGGTGACTTAAGTTATACTGAAAAGGGAAGAAATATATGTATTTTTTCTACGTTATTTGATTTTTCACTTTTAATATTAAAGCAAATTCCCTAATATTATTAGGGAATTTGCTTAGATCAAGCATTAGTAATTACGTCATATATAGCGTAAAAATAAGTCACTGTATGTAACTTTCAGTAGCTAAGCGATACCATTATTATTTGTAAGAAAAACAAGACGCATGACTTACTGCTTTAAATAGATTATGTAATTTTAATGAATAGTCAGTAAACACGATCTTAGAGAGTTTATCAAATATAATCACCAGAATATTGTTGGAAACCATTTGTCTCAAGGAAATTGATTAATATTCCTAATATTGACTAATATTAGAATTGCAAATTGTAATGCATCACAGCTTCCATCAATGAATATTCAAATAAATGACAAATATTGAGCATAAATATTTCGATCAGAATACTTGGACACTAACACATTAAGCATTGTTTTAGTAAATTTTGTTACTTCGGAATTCTTCAAAATACTCCGAAAAATATTAATATCAGCGTGCTGTTTCGTCGGAATTTGGGAGCTACCAGCTTCTTGTAAGTGTAGAATATGTTAGTGAAAATGATATGGGAATAAAAGACTACTAAATCTATGAGATATGTACTTTTCATGCAATTTTGTCGGCAACCATATTTCTACCTCTTTTTAGCTATTTTAAATCCCACTCCAATTGCAAATGCTGTACATTTTATAATTTCATATAAAACTCAATAATTTTTATCCCAATTTTTTTTTAAATTCATAATTATATTATGCGATTTCATTCAAAAACTTGTTTATCTTCATTAAACTTTTTCAAAACTCACTTATATTAAAAAATTAAAGACTTTTTACATTTGTATTATGTCGTGATTAACATTAAATTTTACGAAACTAAAACCCTGTGACATTTTTGATTGTTATTATAATATTACAGTATATTACTACATTACAATAATCCTCCACTCAAAAACTGAGGGAAATAAAAAAAACATTGTTATATATGAAGTAAATATGTATATAGGAAGTGAACCAGGAAAAACTGAAAAAAAGCAGCTTGAAAAGAAAACTAGGTAAACGGGTTTATTTTCCGTTTAACAAAAGGATTTACGCTTTTATGAAATTATAACATTCCCTTTTTTTTCTATTTTTGTTTTTATTATTTTTCTCCTTTAAGGAGAAACAAACTTTGTTTTCTTTTATTTTTTTCATTGTTCCTTTTTATGTTGATGGCTATGACACTATTGTTGACAGTTATTGTTAAGATGAAAATATAAGTATATAATTTATAGTATAACAGTTTTTTTTTTAAATATATTTACTCGAGCATATAAGTATGTAATGTATTTTATAAAATTGTAAATATTTTGTAAATACAATATAATAATGGTAAATGGTCTTTATTTCACTGCTTGTAATAAAATATTCTTTAGTACATGGTTTTGTAAAACAAAACAAAAAAAAAACCTCATTAAGAGTATACTTTTGTTGAATGTTTATGACCTGTTCTACATTTTTATTTTATTTTCTGGACCTTTACATACTAATATAACATAGATATAGATTTTCAGTAGAATGAAAATTTATTAACTAAATTGTGATTATATATTTCTCGTTATATTAGAAATATTATTGTAATATACCTAAATGAATTCACTAAATGGAAAAAAAAATGCTGAACCGAAAAGTCATTAAATTTGTTTAACAAAACACAACAACTAAATTGAATTTACTTCGTCGGAATTACGTCAAAATGGTTTCGCTCTAACCAGTTCCTCTATATACTCGTAATAATACTTCATCAGATATAAGCTGTTTCAAATGAAAATAATAAGGAGTTCAATTTAAATCAATAATAATATAATTTATTAATCTTTACCATTTACTTAATATACTCTGTAAACTTTTGAACATTCCTGCTGGATTATCATTATAACGCGTTTATTACTCTTTATCACAGCTGGAATCGACGCATTCGCATTGCATAAATTAGATAGAAGCATTAAATTTTGTGACCATGGCAGCCAATCGATGTTTTCAAATTGGGCTCACTAAAAGAATTCGAAATAATTTTTTGTTTAAACTTTTAAACAATCAAAAACGTTATTAGGACGCCAGTCAATCCATGATAAAATGAAGAGATAATGGTGCCCTAATAACGTGTGTATGTCAAAACTTATTCAATTTGACATTGACAACTGTAGCGTATTATATTATGTGAGATGTCAAAAATATACGAAAAAATAAACAGAGAAAATAACAGTTTCAAGATAGTACCACGCAACAAAATTCTCTTCATACATAATATGTCGCTGTGGCAGTATTCAATAAACTAAATTGATTAGATTTTTTTTTTAATTTGAAGATCCTTCAATTACGTACCCACATTTAATTTTAATTTTAAATAAAATAATCTTTTATAAAATTTTTATAAAATTATATAATGACCATATAAATTTTAGGGATTTAAATAGAACTCTTGAAAAACTTGACCAGAATTTGAAAGAGAAAAAAAAAATTATCATATTAAAAAAATCTACAAAATTAACTTTTAATTTGTACAATATTTTTGAACCTCTTAAAATTTATTACATTTAATTTTTAAGATCATTAAAATTCTTCTCGAATTCTTTTAAAAAAAAAAAGCACAGACACGTTCCAGAGAAAAAAAAAATTATCCATTCATCTATAATTTCTTTTATCCTATAACAAATGTTTTATTTAAAAAATGCAAAAAAAATTGTATAAATTTTTGTTTTTTAGGACGAAAACCAAAATAAAACCAAAAAATGACAATGGAATGGGGTCACATTAAATTAAATTTATTGTCTTTTTTCCTCGTATTCAGACTATTTTGGAATGAATTTTTTAGATACCACGCAATTCCAACATTTTAAATTCAAATGTGTGTTTTTTATTTTAAAAATATATTACGATTGTCATATTCCATTATTACAATTAAAACTTATAATTTTTTTAATCAAGTAATAAAATAAAATTCAAATTTTATATAGGAATAGGCACAAATAAAGTAATGGATTTGGAGCAGTAACGAAAGAAAATGAAATTGAAATTATGCGAAAATTCGGAGCTCTGGCTCATTAGTAAATTATTAATAATGCTATATAATAAGAATGATTAGCAAATTAAGATATAGAATGAGCTTAGAATTAAATAAGCAATGTTGACTCGAATGCACCAGAAATACATAGGGTAGATTCGTAACATCACAGCCAAAGTAATTGGACTTGTCATTGGATTAAGTCAAGAGAATAACCAATAATTGAAGATAATGGGAATGTTGGGAGTAACAAAATCATAAATTAATTTAATAAATCAAATTGCGTTAGCTAACACTCTTCCTAACAACTCTTAATCGATACAAAGGCAAAAAAGATACGATCATTACAAAATTATTAGTCAAATAACCAACAAAATTACTCAAAAATCTTAAAAAATGAAGAAGATTTTAATATGAAATTGATCATTCCAAATTCAATGGTTTAAATTTAATGCAAATTAGTTAAACTTTTAATTTATTTAAACTGTAAAATTGGAATCAAACCAAAACCTGAAAAATTCAAAATACTTTCTTTGAATTTAATTAAAAGTACACATCCCATCTGTAGAAAGGGATAAAATAAATATTATATTTTTCATTCTACTAATTAGAAAAATGCAACAATATCGAAAGGATCAACTATAAATTTTTTTATTTAATTTTTTTTTTCTTTTTTGTTTTGGTTTATTTTGTAATTTCTCAAAATTCTCTAATATTGGCCCTAAAGCAATGTCCTTTTTCAGAATTTATTGGTTTAATAAAAGAGATTTTTTTTTTCATTTCTTATTTCTTAATTGTCCAATTGCCTATCTATTTCTAAACAAATTTTCAATTTTTTTCTGCATTTTTTGTTTTAGTTTTTTAAATTTATCCCATGATATAAAAAAAAAACCAAAAGAGAAACGATTCGAATAACAAAAAGGGAAATTAAAATGGCTGACATAATTACCACAATCTCATTATAAACAATAATGATAATGATGATGATTACTGTAAATACGATTGAATACGAAAATTTTTGTAATTCTTGAAATTGTTTTTCAACTTTTAACCAATCTGCTATTTTTGCTTTTAAATAAATTTGTTGATTAAATTCAAACTAATCAATGGTTATATAATCAGCATAATACTTCGAATTTAACGTTGTACATACTGCTCCGTGTACGTAATAATATAAAAATATAAAATTTGATTGAAAGGAGGACAAAAAGTATTGGTTTTATCTGAGTGATAATAATAATAAATACAACCGTTCTACTTGTTAATGACGTGATGGATTCATGTCCATCATGAAAATGATTAACAATTTTTTATATATAACACCTTACGAGTTTGTTTATCTCTGTATATTTCTGTAGCATTCTATACAGCTTTATTTAACATTCTTGTTTTTGCCAGTCATATTCATTATTTTGTCGAAACTTTTGTTATTGGGTGTTACAAGCTTTAATTTAAAAATGACATAATCTAATATTGTCAGTATAATAACACACACTATACCAATAATTACAGATTATTTCTGATTACACAAGTAAACTAAAGGAATGTTTAAAGCTAAAATTTTGAATAATTTTTTACAATTAATTCAGTTAAAAGAATACGAGCTTGCCTTTCAAGTTTTATATTTGACATAATCCGAAAAATTCCAATAGATGATATAGTATAATTTTCAGTTGTCCCATAAAATCGAATAAATTATTTTTACTTGAGCCATAGTTTAAGCTTGATTGAATTCATTTATTTGGAATCTGAAGCATGTATAATTGATTGTGTGATAGTACACAAAAAAAATCATTGTTTTCACAATAAATAACAATATCATTCTATCTAAACGCAAATAAAATGTTGGAAATTCAAAAATACACAAGGGAATTAAAGTAAAACACGCGTCTTGCTAGTTTTTTATATGAAATTCTATATATGTAGGTATTCATATATTACAATATTACATAATATTTAAATCGAATTTTTTCATTCTAATTTGTAGTAAAAAAAAAAGTAATTCTGAAGAAGCAATCCACAGATTTCTCAGGTGTTTTAATGAAAAATGCAAAAACAAAAAAGTAAAAATCAATAAACAAACAAACAAAAAGTAATTTCAATCACCAATATTTATTTGGAAATTATTTTACAGTAAAAATAACAACAATAAACTTAAAGTAATTCAGAAAGGAAAAACCGTCAACATTGAACCGAGAAAATATCATCGACCTAGAAAATTCTTAATAATTGTGTCCTAAATGTTTTCAACTCTAAATGAGGTTATGTAATGATAACAATGGAGACAAGATGAAAAATACAAAGTAGGTTTTTTTTTACTTTTCCTCTCATTTTCATTTGTTATAAATGTAATTACAAAAGTTTTTCTTTATTTTTTTATTATTAGCACGCTTCAATTAAAAAGCGGCCATTTTTTCTTCTACATTATCATTCTAATTTTTAAAAGTTGACTTATTTGATAAATCGGAGTTTTCTTACATATTGAAGTGTACCCTATTCAAAATATAGGAAGAGACTTCCCATACATATTCATAAACTACTTCAACTTCCTTGATTACCAACTTGAATCATGCACACGCGGAAGATAAGTAAAAATGTAGTATAATGTTAGGGTTCAGGTAGTTATGCAATTTTTAATTTTCCAACTTTATTTCTGGAATTGCTTATTTGTGTTCCATATAGGTATGATCGCATGCAATTAAAAAATCAAGCAGTTTGTATTATGAATTTTACTAATACAACATCATAGTTGTGAAATTAATAAGTATGTGCTTATTACACTAATAATTTAACTTAATGGAAATTTCTTCATGCAACTGCAGAACAGATGTATGACGTAATCAAAGGAACGAGTGGATTACAGTATAAAGCAATGTAGAGAACATTTCGTCGGCAATATCTTCATGCCTCTGTAGCTCAGTTGGTAGAGCGTCCACCTAGAAAGCTGTAGGTCACTGGTTCGAGTCCAGTTCGAGGAGAAAAATTTTTTAATTAATTTTTCTGCCTTTAACTCGTTCCTTTGATTACGTCATCCATCTGTTCTGCAGTTGCATGAAGAAATTTCCATTAAGTTAAACAGTTTGTACTTTTTTGCTTAAATTAAATTTTTACTTAATAAACCATTTTTAGACCCGTACAAACGTGTGTTTGAAGAGTATTATAAAATTTCCCTACCGTTTGTAACACTAAGAAATAATTGTCTGAGATATAGACTCAAGTGTATGTTTTTGATCAGCGTCGAATTCTGAACTGATTTAGCTTTGTCTGTCCGTCCGTTCGTCCGTCCGTCTGTCTATCCGTTCGTCCGTCCCAACGATAACTCAAAAACTAATTGAGCTTGGCTTAATAAATTTTCACAATTGATATAAATGTTGGTATTTTTTCTTGTATTTGGTATGCAACTTCAATAGTAATTGTTGGGTCATATCTTATTAAATATTTGTATTACAGTACTGGAATTTTGCGTAAACTAATACGACAATTTATCGTGTTATAAATGTTATAGCTCGAAGGGTGTTATAAATTCGCTAATAGGGCAACAAGTTCGCATACGAGTATCACAGAGTTGACCTGATCAACTCTATTTTTTCACGTTTTAGTCCGAATTTATGAAAAATTCCTTCTTCCTTATTTTCTAAATATTCGCTTCATAATAAAGCGGTAACACTTATTATATTATAAAATATTGCATCATATTATTTAAAAGACTACAAAAAAGAGAAACAAGAAAGAAAAAAATTCTTCAAGGAGAAAAATGCTTTTTTCCTGAAAGTTTTTCCCAATACACTCAACTTTAGTATTTTCACTCTCTCTTTTTTATTATATTTTATAATTACATTTGAAGGATCTTTGTTTTTTGTAGAAGAGTATAACAATAAAACTATAACAACAACATTAACGAAAGCCAAACCAAAAAGAAATAAACAAAAAGGTTTTCTTGTTAACCGTTAAAAAAATTTCTTTTTTTCTTCTTCTTGTTTTTTTGTTGTTTAATTTTTTTTTTTGCTAAATTAATTTAAATATTGAAATCATTATGTATTTCGTCCTTTTGAGACACATTTGAAGATTATCCCAAAGGTCTGTTTTTATACCCTAATAAACTACAAAAGTTATAGGACTAAAGAAAAAAATTAGCCAGAAAAAAAAACAAAGCGAATAAAAAATAATTCAAATCAAGTCAGTCGACATCTAAACAAATCAAATTAAACAAAAAAAAAATAAGAAAAAAAGACGAAAAAAAATTAAAACAAATTGTTACAAAGTCCTTCTAAATGTTTTAGAGGCTAATGAATATTTTTTCATTGTAAAATCTACGATTTTAAATATACGATATAAAAAAACTTATTGAAGCTCTTACCTATAGTCTAATTTACTTTTTAAACAAAAGAAACTTTTTATGTGTAGACACAAGGTGGCGGAAAAATTCAGAGAATTTTGTTGTTACGAGTATCCTTTAAAGGTTTTGATATTTTCTTCCCTCTCCGTTCTTAATTCATCTGAAAAGGACTTCTCCCATACTATTAGAATTACAATTCAATTTTCAACTTCAAGGATAATAAATTTTAATTTTACTTTATTTTGAATATTGTTGTTATTGTTATTTTTCTGGGCAAGCAATTTAAAATCTATAGAATAGAACCAATTGGAGTGTAATAATACAGAAAAAAAAACAAAACACGAAAAGGGAAAATATTTTCACAACTTGCTTTAGTAATTATAGCAATATACCGTATCATAAGATTATATGCTTATATACGTAAAATGAACATAACATACACTTATTATAGAACACATACTAATATAAATTTATCTAACACAAATAAAATATAGCGATAATATTAAAATCTATAATTAAATTTTAAAAAGAAATAATTATTAAAATTCTGTTTATAAAATTTATTTCTGCAAAGAATTCTAAAAATGGATTTCTAACAAAATTTGGTAATAATTATTTTTCAATATAACACTACCAACATATACAACATGTACCTCCATATACGTTCTTAGTTACTATTAGTCTTAGTTTCTAATAATCTATTTTAAAATTTGGAAAACTTTAATCTGAATTTTATATAAGAGCGGTTTGATTTAAATATTCTGTGGGATTTTATATAGTTTGCTGTTATATGAAAACGTGAATTATTAAATTGAAGCGTAGAACATAATTGACTTACTGACGTAATTTAAATATATAATAATATTCTATATGATATATAATGTTAAAATTGTACAATGTGAAAATATTGAATGGTTACATAACGTTATATTTAGGATTGAAAATAGAGTTAGTTTATCAAAAATAAAATTATGAATATTCAAAGAAAAACGACAAAAGATACAGTCAACCAAGTTACCTTCGTCACACCCGTACGAAAGTTATCTAGACAGAGTTATAGTTGAGCTGATAATCAGTTACAGCTGAATAATGGATTCGAGCCTCTATTAAGATATTTTCTAGAATGGTTGTTCTTTTTTGAAACTGTTCGTATAGTTATAAAAATTTCCAATATATGCAACACAAATTTGCTATGCTTAATGATTACGAGGTAATTATCGTAAATGACAACTTAAAATTTCATTAAAATAGCGGCCGAATTTTTATCTTGGCAAAATTCAATACCGTGAATCAGTTTTCGAGCCCAGATCTTTCCAAAAAAATTTTATGTTCATTGTTTTAATACGGTGAATTCAAATATTAAATTTCAATGAAATCGGTTGATTATCTCTCTTTATATACAAAAATGTATATTTGGCCCTTAGTAAACGTCCAGTTGCTGATGCCTGATTTCTTCCAAAAGTTAGGAATTTTCGCGGACGGTCGAGCAAAGTTTATATATGAAATTTCAAGTAAATCAGTTGAATATTTTCTTCAAAATGTTCAAAAATATAAAACTGGCCCGCTAAAAAGTGCAGTTCCCGAGGCCTGATATATCCCAAAAGTTGATCAATCCGTGCCACAGTCGAAATAAACTTGCATATAAAATTTCATCAGAATCGGCCGAACAGACCGACAGGTTGCTAAAAGTAGTTTTTTTACACTTCCTTGCTATGGAGAAGTGCATTCCCACCGAAAACTCGATATGCAAAATTTGTTGCCATCACATAACCTACTTATTGTATACACCATACGGTCGGTAAAAAAAAGTATAAGTTTTTTTCTACTCTTTAACTTAAATAAACTTATAGTACTCGTACAAAATTTACAAAATTTCAATTACATTGGAACTCAACCTTAACTAAAATCAATTAACTAAAATAAGAAAAAAAAGTTCTTAAAATTGAATTAAAATTTTTTTATAAAGAAATTCAAAAAGCTTATTAAATTTTTTAAAGTTTAAATACAAATGTGTAAAACTAATATTATATTTGTATAACAGTGATTGCAAAAGTACCGCAAATATTTAAATGCAAATATTCAAACGAATTCATACGAAATGTCACGAGCATTTTCAAAAACTTCGAGAGCAGGTTTTCTCAACTTGCAGAAAAGTAAGGAACGCAGCAAAAAATCGGAGTTGTTTTTTGTTTACACATGTCAGCGAAAAGTTTTCCAGAATTGAGCAGTTAATAAAGCTTGAGCAGTTTTGAACAACAATATATTTTTAAGTTTTTTTTACTGTTAATTGCCATAAAAGGGTTACTGTTAGGGTCTGGCAATGATTTCACTTAATATAACGAAATTTTGCGGTTCTGATAAAATATAAAAGAATTTGGGAGTTAATTAAGTTGTTAAATGTGATACTTTGCAAAATACAAGCATTTTATTGCTAACTTTGACGTCATAGTATATCAAAAGAAAATTTTGAATTATTAAATTGATTTAACGGCACCACAGAATGATTGTATCAAAATCATCCCAAAAATTTTTTCTATATATATTACACTTGAAATTTCCGATATATTTTTGATAGTTAGCTTAATTCCTTTCAGTAGTCACGACATGTCAAACACTGTAAAAAAAACATCCTCAAGAAAATTGGTTAAAAAAAATTCTCCGTATAAGTTTATAAAGTTTTATATTACAAATTAGTTTTTTTGAAATCATGTGTTTGAAGAAATGAATTTTATATTAGATTTTAATTGAAACTTTAAATGGAAAAGTTTTATTAAAGTTAATTGAAAATGTAAAATGAAACACGAATTTTTATTCGAAAATATAAAAAACAATATCGAGCATTCGCTTGCATTAAAACTACAAAATATTGATGAGGATTCTCACTGAAGTGATTTGAGTCTAATAGTGAAATTAAAAAGTTTTTGATAATTTTTATTTTGTAATTGCAATTAATCGTGAATATGTTCATATGTACACTATATCACGCACGCATCGCATAAGCCAAATTTTAATTGTATAACCTAAAAGAAAATTTCCACGAAATTACGCAAATGCATTAGTTTTGATAACATAATGAAATTCGCAAGCCTAACATTGACGATTTGGAGAATATTTTTTAAAATAAAAATTATGTTTAAATAACAAAATTAACATTTTTAATAAAATATGCTGCTTAATATTAACAATAATTTCAATATTAAGATTTGATCTAACTTCGGGGTTTTGTGTCTATATTCCGTGAAGAAAGATAGGCAAGAGGCGTATTAGCACTTTAGGTTAAACTTAGAGGTCTAATTCCTTTCAGTTTTTCTGTCTTAACCCCACTCCTATAGGGCGGGAGGCCTCAATATCTACATGCTGCTCCAAACGTAGCATATGTTTCATAGCACAGTTTTTTATTTCTTCACTTACTTACGGGGACACCACTGGTATTATTGCAATTTCACTATTGTCTACTAGGAAGAATATTATGAAAGATTTTGTCCTAGAATTCTTGTTTGATACATTCTTGTTCGGCATGTGTTTGCTTAGCACATCAACGTCAAAATTCTTAATTTTATGATTCCAAAATTGTTGTTCTTAATCACTGAATAAATTACCTTCTCTTTCCACAATGGTAACAGTGGAAAATTTTACAAATTTATTTTTATAAATTTTTTATATTATTTTTATATTAACTTTTAAAATTCTGATGTGAATTAAAATGAGCAAGGGTGTATTTAAACATTAAACAAAAATTTTTTACTTCAATGAAAATTAAACTTTCAATTACTTTCGCTTAATTACCAATTATTGCATTCTACTCCCATGTATACAAGTAAAACAAAAAACTTTGCTTGTTTTTTAAAACTTTTATTTAAATTTTTACAAGTTCAAAGGAAAAGTTCAAGGTTACTGTAATTTTCTTTTAATATTTTATATAAGTTGAGAACGTAAACACATCATCAAAACAACGACTTTTCATTACCGTCAATAATATTTAATTATTCTCTTTAACTTCCTACACTTTACTTAAAAAATAAGCACAAAGAATGAAAACACAAAAATCAAAAAACAAGAAACACAACTATTCATTCATTGTTTTTACTTAATAAACAAACAACACCGTAAAAAACAGTATTTTCCAAATTTCGGGTCAAAAAACAGATTACAGGTTTTTTAATACCAATTACAGTTTAATCATTAAAATTACAGGTTTAAAAATTAAAGCCATTAAAATGTCCGAAAAAAATATTAACAATAACAAAAAAAAAGTAAACATTTTGTCTTACATGATTTAATTTTTGAAAGCTTAATACTTGTATGTACCGTTTTAAATGATAAGAGAATTAACTTACATAATCGTAAAAAATGACGAGATGCTAACAAAATAACAGAATCAATAATTAAAAACCCTAACAGGTACTTGTAGTTTTGAAAGTATTTTATTATAAATTGGAACTGAAACAAATGAACATTGGAGGCCGCTTTATTCGATTTTTGTTTTTTCATATTCCGGTTATAAATTTGAAAACGTTTCCTGAATTTTATTCAGTTTACTGTACAAATCCATTTTTTAATTATTATTTTTACCCTAAGAACTTATTCCTATATAGTAGGTACATGTGCACCTTTTATTTGGATAATGTTCTTGCACTTATAGAATATAACACTAAAATATTTCATATCTAGGTACATTTGTACTTGATCAAAGCTATGCACCAATTGTGAGTATCCTGATGAATTTTAACAAAATGTGCAGTTAAACTAGTTTCAACTGGTTTTTAAGAACATAAGAAAATTTATTATCATCCAATTAATATCTCTGTTAAATAAAAAATATGTTCGTGTTGCATTACATTCAATTAAATTTTGTGTCTTAAGTGAAAATTTCTGAAATTTATCCAACTGTAATGCAAACTCAAGCATCATTAGTGCACAATATGTAATTGGGATGGTCGAACTAAATTTAACAAGATTAACTTTTTATAAATTATGTAGTTGGTTTTGTTAAATAATTTGAAATTTTAAATGTTTGTTGTCATATTTAATTTTAATGTTTTGCCAATTAACGTGCCTGAAACACTAGCTTCTTTAAGTTAACTTTTAGATGTCTGTAACAGCAAGTAATCTACCACTTTTCTTTAAAAGAAGCAAAGTTAATTCACGTATAATTCAGATCAATTCCCTCAAGTGATATATTTCTAAAATAATATACCAAAAATTGTATAAAATTTACGTTATATCACAGGTCTATTGACATAATATATCAACAGAGTCGCTTGTTAAGACTACATTTTTTATTCCTATACTGTGTTATCAGTCCTTCTAAAATAAGATGCAATAAGCTGCTCAACTATTAATTATAACCACCCAATTCAATTGAACCTCGTTTTCATTCATAAATTAATTTTCAATTTATAAATTGACTTGTTCACATTGTTATTTCCATTTACGGTTCTTAAAATTGAAATTAAAGGAATTTATTAAAATTTTTTAATAAAACAAAATAATAAATTTTTAATCAATGTTTAATATCATAACTATCTTTTAACCTTTGCCTCTTCCAATGATCTTTAATGCACAAAACAAAAAAATTGATTTTAAATATCTGAAGAATTTTAATAAAGAAAACCTATATAATTAAAATTAAAGCAGAATGCCGTCGCGTGCTCATTTTAAGCTCTCTATTAAAGCTTAATGTCTTTATTTAACCAAATAAGGAAGTTGTTTATTTTGGAAAATTAAAAACAAATAAAGTTGGGTCAAACCAATAGTTTGTATTGTAGCACTTTTCCCTTCAACAAGTGAAAATTCTGCTTTTAAATACAGTCTATGTATAGCTATCACACTATTAAAATTATTTTCATTCATATACAAAACTATTTCTAGGATTGCATATATTTAGGATGACGCATATATGCAGTCTTTGAAATAAAGCAAAAATTAATATAAAAAGGGGTTAACATAATGCTCGATTTTAAGGGTTAATTGTGTGAGTTAAGAAAAATAATTATATTTTTTAATTTCACGGAATTTACCGTTAGCTTTTTGCGTTTATAAAAATTTGGAAAAGCTTGCGGTTTCGGAAATATAAGGTGTCAAAAATTCAATTTTCACGAATTTCAAGAGGTGATAACTTGAGAGGGGGTGGAGATGGAAAAAAACTTTCTTCTAACAAAATGAACTATTTATTAATATCTAAAAGCTCCTAAAATTTGAAGCTTCTACAGTCTGGGGTCTAGAAGAAAAACGACATCAAAAATTTGAAAGAAAAGGACTTTAAATAACGGTAAATTTGAGCGGCCATTTTGTTTTTCTTAAGTTGAACTATAGTATACCGCGCAAAGGGAAGCAAGCCACTGCCTTTCTGCGTTTGCAAAATTTCAAAAATGCTTATGGTTTCATTGCAACAAATATTTAAAAAAGGCCATTTTTAGGGTTTTGGGGGGGTATAACTTCTAGAGGGGGGGAGATAGGTAAAAATTTTGTTCTACGAAAATAAGTTTCTAGTAAAGATCTATGTATATATAAAATTTCAGCTTTCTATCTTCAAGGGTGTAGAAGTTTTGTAAACAGACACACGGACGGACGGACGGACGGACGGACGGACGGACGGACGGACAGAGTGAAACTAATAAGCACTTTTTTCAAAAAATTTTTTGGAAAAGTGCTAAAAACGTATAATTAAATTTTTAAAATAAAAACCCTTGAATCGTTATACTTTTTTCCAGTTCAATTCTTATTGGGTAACCAAGATAATTAGGTATAATAGGGTAGCCTCTTGAATACAGAGAAGCTTTTAACATTTACGGTTTTTTTAAAGGATTTTTTAAATTTTCTGAGCGGAAACATAAAAAATGTTAATAAAATTCCTCATTTTAATGTAATTTTTTTTTATTAAACTTTATAAGTTTCTAATGTTACTCATATTGTTTCTAATGTTACAGCACTTAGAGTTTACTAAAACCTTCAAATTTTATTACAATTGAACTATACTTTACTCTACACACAATTTCAATCCACCTTTAAGTTTATAGGTAAGACGAAGTGAAATGAAAATGAAAACTTTTGATACTATTTGAACTGAATTATTGAAGATCAAGTATTATGTATAGGATAGTTTGGAACAGGTGTTAAAGTTCTCGATCAATGTTTTCTTGGAGTTTTTTTGAAAAAAAAATTGTGAGTGAGAGCGAGAATGAATTCGGGATCTAGGGACATCTAGGGATAATTTTGAAGGCTTAAAGACAAACGGTACGTTTGACATGACTATACTGTCAAGTTGAAAAAGAGCATGATGAAAAAAAATATCGAACTTTTTTGAGGTTATTAACATTTTTCAAAATATTTTCAGTTTTCTAAAAAAAAATTTTGTGTTTAAGCCACTATTGCTCGAAAACGGTAAGTCTGACATTAACCAACGATATCATCGTAATGACACCTTTAGATCTGAAATTTACTTCACCTTATTCCTTACTCTATATAGAAAATGAGTAAGCAATTAATTTGAACTTCGATGTGGTTATGTATTGCATTGTGGTACAACAAAATTATGACGTTTTAATATTTTTATTTGAATCCAATGAAAGGAAAAAAATCAATTCCAAAAACCATTATTATGCCATTCTTATAAAGTTATAAAAATTTTAAAAAATATCAATATGAATTTCTAATAAAGAAAACTGCCTATAAATAAACATGGAAAAACACAATATCAAAAGGAAAAACGAAAGAATTATTAATAAAAAATCTTAAAAGAAAAATCTAAGTCTCTAATAAATTCTTCATAAAATTTTTACTGACCATATTCCATAATGATAAGAAAGGTATTGTTTTTGAACCAAGTGAAATAATATAATTCGAAAAAATTTAACGAAAGTATACTTACATAACTTCCTTCACACACTACAAAATTTGAGTGAAAGTTTCTACAATTAAAGCAGTAAGTTGCGCACTATATGCATATGTAATAACTTGAGATCTTTACTATATTGTACTGGTGGAGAAAATTTTTCTTATTTTGCAATCTTTATACTTTTCTATTGCCATTGCTGAAAGTTTAAAATTCGTACACTATTGTATATCTCACCGAGAAATTCTTCAGGAGATCTTATCAATTTCTCTGAAATTTAAAATAACCTAAGTCTCATTCTCATATTCGGTTACATGACTGATCTGATCAAAATTTTTTGCTTTCCACCTCTTCTTTTATATCCCGTTTATACTGTTTACTTTTTAGATTATTAATACCCACCACCTATTGAATAATGAAATAAAAAAAAAAATTTTTTTTTTAATAATTTTTTACGATAGGTTTTTCATAAAAAAAATAATGAAAAGAAAATATCCTTTTGCTTTTTATCCTGATCTCTTCGAAAACACCTTTTAATAACTGCATATATAAATATTTGTACAATATATACAACATTAAATTTCATTCTAGTATAGTAATTCTAGCCAGGACATAATAAAGACATAATCATCGACAATCTTCGAATTTCATATAGCAAGTAAGTTTTTGATAAAGCAAAAAAATCTATTCTTAATGCATAAGAATAAAGTTTATATATAAGACTTTTTATGTCCTTTAGGGATTGGCTTTTTCTTATTTTTTTTTTTTTTATTTTAATTTTATATACTTTATGAGTTATTGTTATTGAATTGCAAATATATTTATGTATATATATATATATATATTATATTATTATTTCTAAAAATACAAGATAACATTTTTATTTAGACCTGAATTTATTATTTTTAATATGCCGCCCAAATATAAACTAAAATATAAACAATAGACTATAATATCGTAAAAACAATACGATATACACCCATATAATATTAATAATATACAGATGAAAAAGACCTTTTAGATTCAATTATTATTAAAATAGTTATTTTCCCATCTGGATGCCGTTTATATAGATACTTGTAGCCGGCCGTCCACATTTAAAAAAAATTTTTTCTATTTTTTCCAAATTTTTATATAAAAGTCAAATATTATGCCAGTTCAACTACCCTATTTGATCTTACCAATTTTTTGTGAATTGAATAATAATTTGAGGTTTCGTATTTTTTTCTTTTTGCCGAAAATATTAAAGTTGTTACTTTTTTGCTTGCCTTCATTCCTTCATAATTTTTATGAGTTTAGGTACATTCTTTTTCTTTTCTTTATTTTCCACTACATTAACGTAATTGAGTTTTTCTTCTCTACTCTTTTATTATATACATATATTTTTTTTCTCATTTTCAAGCCTTGAATTATCCTTAGGGATGAAAAAGTAAAACATTTTTCTTAGTGGTTCATTCATTTTTTTTTGTTGCTGTTTAAGAATTTATGTCTATATTTTTTATGAAACTTTTCCATTCCTTGAAAAAAAAAATTGAACTATTTTCATGTCTAGCATAAAATTGTTACTTTGTTTTTTAATTTTTTTTCATTCTTTTTACATATTATACAAGGAAACTGTTGTATAATGGAGGAAGATTCAGAAAATATAAAATAATTTTGGAATTCATACATTTATAAATTGTTGAGTATGAAATTAAATTTCATTAATGGATAAAGTTAATGTTTGTTTTCTGTTGTTGTATGGGAATAAGCCTAATGTGTAGTTAAAAATTAATAAATTCCTTATATTGTCTGTGGTTATTTTAAGACAAATTTAAGACTTAAATATAAACGCTGCTATTAAAAGCCTTATTATATAAAAGGAATATTATTATTGTAGCAATAAGTTTCATATAATTTTCTATATTATTAACAAAAATTATTTATTTTATGAAGGAAACGAGTTATTATGGTGGAAAAGTTTCATATTACTTTTAAAGGAAAACTTTATGAAAATATTATAAGAAAATATCTTAAATAATAAATCTATTAAAACATAATTTAAGAAATGAAACAGATGATTTCAAAGATAAAAAGATTATTTTATTATCTATAATAAATTTTATTAGCTCTACATTTAATGTAAAGTGATCTAATACAGAAGGATTCCTTCACGTACAATCTATACGTTATGTTTTACCAACATTAGTATGTTATTAAAGACACAAGATTAAGTCGTATAACGATAATTTTTAACGATATACCAAATTTATAACAAAAACAGTATTATTTTTGAAAATTATATGATTTCCATCCAATATTATATTATTATCTTTTATTCTAGTTTAAGCAAATAACATTGGAATAATGAAGTGCGACATTTTGATAAGCATTATGTTAAAGTAAACGAAATTTTGACATAGCTAACAAACGGTTAGGCAAAGAGTTAGCTATATAAACTCTGTAATTTGGGTACCCTAAACAAATGAATGCTTCTAATTAATCATGTAATAATTACCAAGAATATGGGTCTCTTTATTGATATTGATCCTATTGAATTTGGGTAATATTGTTGGAATATTTTTTCAAAATATGTTTAAATTATTTTTGAAGATATAATATGGAAGTAAACTGAATCATCTTCTCGATTCAGATTATATGGCATTGATTACTATATTACAAATCATTTGTGCGATTCGGACGATTTTTGTTGGGTAAGTTTTTAAGATTGTCTTTAGGTCATTTATACGAAGATAAATATAGCTGAAGTGAATCATAACTCGATACTAAGGCGAAAATTTTTAGCGCTTCGCAATTCATTTCAATACAATAATTACTCAAACTTTAAAATTAAAACAATCAAAAATTATAGTTTAAAAACGTATAGTAAAAAAAAATTAATTTATAAATAAATAACATTTTCATTACATAAAAATTGTTTTTTTTTAAAATCTACTTAAAAATTACATATTGTGTTTTATTATTATTGCTTTTACTCAGAAAATAATTCATCATATGGCAATTTACTAAATGTATTATCAATTAATGTTCTAAAAACACTTTCAAATGCTCCAATTGCTGATTTTTTAACTTCATTCCATATTTCACGCCAATTTTCATTTAAAAATACATTCATATTATCACTTAATTGTTTATTACCATTAAAAAGATTTTCGAAATCAATATCAAGATCTCCAATTTTTAAATCGGCAACTAATTTACGAACTTTACCATGTTTTTTACCTTTCTTTTCAACAAATGTACCATCATATTTCAATTTAAATTCATAATCTCCTACAATCAAAAAGAAAATTATATAAAATTAAATTTTACGCTTTATGTTTAGTAAATTTAATTACTTATTGTCATATTAGCAGCACCACCACCGGATATCGGTAAAAATAGAACACGTCCATCAATTTTATAATCACCAATAAGCATTATTGTATCACCTTTAGCACGAAATTCACATGGTTTTGTAATGTCTTTGTGAAGTCCCCTATATTAGACAAAATATATAATCATTATAAATATTTATCAAATTTATTAATTATAAATTGCATATACTTAGCACTAAATAATCTTGCTTCTGATAATCCATGTAATTTACTATTAAAAAATCTCAAATCTATTGTAACACTACCAGATGGCTGTTGTATTGAAATCGATGTAATCTCCAATGGTTCTAAACTAACTAAGTTCATTGATCTATCACCTAATATATACAATTAAATTTTAGAGTAAATTATAATTCATACCAATATGGTGGCGTTGATAATGCAGATAGATAACAATATTTTAATAACAAATAATTAAAAATATATTAAAAATAATTAAATGCATAATTACCATTTTTTTTATTTGATAACACATAATTAAATTGTTCAATAAAACATTGTTCATCTTCATATTTACATTTCTTTACATCTGGAGCTAAAATTTTAATATTCAAAATAAAATTAAATTAGTGAATAGCAGTAGTGAATTAGCAGTGAATTTCATTAAAAATAATTAATTGAAAAATAATAGAATCAAAGCAATAAGTGCATTTATAATATTTTCAATTTTACTGAACTACTACGGAATTGCTACTGAATTGCTAATTTTATTAGAAGATTAAGCATACATATGTAAATAATAACTTGTATACACGCTTTATACAAATTAAAAATTTTTTTATATAAGCTGATTATTTGTTGAATTAAATTTAAGAAGAAAAAATTATTAATTTCAATTTCCTTATTAAAGGAAATTGAAATTATACAAATAAGAATTTTAATAATTAATTTTAAAAAATATGCAAGGAAATTGAAATAACGAAATACTGGTGAAAGAATTGTTCTTAACAGTTAAGAGTACTTACAAAATTAAATAATAAATACCCAAAAAAGATTGAGTACAAAATTAACACCACATGAAAATTGAAACTAAATAACTTAAAAATTAAATCGACATAATCAAAAATCAATTACAGTAAAATCTAAATTTAATGTATCCTGAGCTCTATAGCGATACCACATCCCTAGTCTGACCAGATTTTTATCGCCTTTGAACTACATCACTTTTTCTTTACAAAAACACCACCTCCATATTATTCAGTACGTTGATCATTATTTTCTCCCGTTTGTAGAATTAAAATGCATTTTAAAAAAAACTTTTTGACATATAGCCCATTGAAAAATAAAAAACTTCCGTTGCTGGTTTTTTTTTCACGGTTCTAATGTACATATATGGAATATAAGGCAGACTCCCAAAAAAAATTATTCGACAATAGTAAATGATCTTATAGTTTTGAACATAAATTGAATCGACATTATTTAGAGTATGAAAAGAACTAGCTTAAAATTTATTATTTAATCACAAAATTAGAGCAATAATAGATTTGTAAAGAGCATTTTGGAAGTTTCAAAAAATTTAATGAGCAATTGTCGGAGTAAAATTAAAGTAAATAAATAAAAAATGAGAAATATGCGAAGTTCGGATGGTTGTACTTTAGTAGAGACATAAATATCCAAATCTTTATCAAGTTTGTTAGCCAGTTTAAAAACATCTTTTATTAGCTAAAACAAGCTTGAGTATGTTAAAATTTCGTCAAATTTTCTTAAATACCTTGTAACTCCGAAACCGTTCCGATTTGACAATAAATTGTAAATAAAAATTTTACTGATTCTCGAATGTCTCCTACCTTGTTGTTGAATTACCCTGTATATATTCAGGTACTTATATTCCAGAAAGAAATAATAAGTTACATAAATAAAATAAAAATGACGCAAAATATTGGTAATTCCGTATAAAAATTTGAATTGACAAATTAAAACTGGCCAAAATTAAATTTTACTATAGGTAACTATGTATACTATTTAACTATGTATTCTATCAGTTTACTTAAAAAGTAAACATTTTACAAACCATATTAACCACTGTAATGTACCGGTCTATGTATGTATGTAAATATCAAATAAGTTAAATAGAATTTGAACAAAAAAAAAAGTTTAAAAAGTAAACATAGACCATTTAATTTAAAATTATTTGTTCTAAATTTTGACACTTATATTTATGCGCGACACCGTAACATCTCATATATACATACAACTATGTACATGCAATATGTAAAATGTGTATAAAATTATTAAAAAATAAAAATTTTATTTCTAAATTTTACCCGAAGTTTTTGATACTAGTGGCCGGGGTTCGAATTCTCTACATCTAATGACAGTAAAATTTCACTCGCTTAATGCGTTTTCGATATTCAGATATTCCGTTTTCGACATATGAGTAAGTTTATGTACCTTAATTGGATTTTGCTGTTTTATATTGAAATTAGTTTGAAAATCAAGAAATTTTATAAAATAATTTATGAAATTTACAAAACGTACACCCTAGCCTTTACTTATAGTACACTCATATATGTATGTATTTTACAATAACTTTGTTTTTTGACTTACATACGTAAATTATGAATAAGTACATCAAAAGCCACTTAGATTAGAATAAAAACAAAATAGAAAAAAATTCTTATTGTTTACAAAGTCAATATTACAAAAACTTCATTAGAATTTTAAAATCAAAATTAGAAAAATAAATTTTTTATGTAAATATAAATGAGAAAAAATTAAAAGAATTCTTACAAAAAAAATTTGAAAATTGTGAAGAAGAATATTTATAAAATTGTAAAGAAATCGTTTTAAATCATCTTAATTTTCCGAATAAATTAATTTAAAAAGTTTTGAAATATTGCTAAAAATTATGACATTTCTTTTGAATTTTTAAAAATTTCTGTAAATTAATTTTTATTTTATAATACATCGGAAGTATACATATTTATTTACATACATATGTATATTGTTGCTATGTGAAATAAGTAAACAAATAATTTTTGATAATTAATTTAACATAATTGAAAGATGACGTTAGTGAACAAGACACTTCTCTTTAATGAAGAATGTAAATTGACAAATAGTGATTCGAAAACGTAATCTACTCTCTTAATCTACAATAATTCGACAATTCATGCCATATAGGAGCGTAGGAACAGAATTTCTTCATGTTAACGCCCAGTGATTTTTCTGGTTATTTAAATTTCAGGTACTGTAATTTACAGAAAATGTATCAAATATACCTGAATAATATATTGGTATAATATGATGACACCCACACGTAAAAATTACGTCGAATATATCGAATTCTTAAAACTATTTGCTTATATGATATTATAAGAACAAATTTTTAATTGTGATATTTGTATGAAAAATACATAAGATGTACAAGTTTGAAGTATTTAGTACAAAAACTCTTTAATATATTCAACTATCAATTTAAATAAATTGTGAGAAAGTGAAAAATAATTATGCATATGCACACATATTGTAACAATAATGTAAACCAGCTGGATGGCAACCAGACCATAAATGTTTTGCAAAGAAACAAGACAGCAAATTAACTTCCAACTAGAAAACTTAATTACAATCAAATAATCTTATGAACTCATGCACATAACTATGTAAGTACATACATAATGTATATGAATGCATTTTTAAAAACATGAAACTTTCAGATTTAAAGCAATCAGAATCGCATTACTGATGATTACATTCATGTCAACATTAATGTCATTATTTAAGTATTATTTAATTATACCGTTCAAAACTCTTTAAAATATTTCACAAGAATATTTTCTTACTGTTGTTCGAATATTTATATATTCGAATATAGACTCTAATTTAACAAATTCAATATGAAAGTGTTGCAATTATTACTCTTTTTAAATTTAAAATATTAGAAATTTTTGTTTGGCATTGCCATATAGCTATAAACTTATAGAAGTGTAAACGCCAAAATAAACCGCGTTGAATTTTGAAATCCATGTAGGTGTAGAGATTATTATACTTTTGTTAGTTAGATCAATAGTAATGAAATTTTTAATTTAAAAAAGTGAACTTCAATCACTTCAAAACTAAATTTCAGAAAGCTTGTATGTAATGTGATTCACTGTAAATAACATTAACTTGCGTAAACTTTTGCTTGAGCAATATTAGCTTACATATAACATCATAAATGTATGTACACCTTCTGAACAAAACAATAATTCTCACTTAGTGAATAATTTTTACTTTCGTAAGTTCTACTCGTAAGTCAAAAGTTAATAATCATAATTCCTTAAATTAATTATTATAATTAATTAGAAAATTTACGATAATTTCATTTTATTTCCTTATCACTCTTATTATTCCCATATTTATTATAAAACATTTTATGTTTCACTTAAAATCTGTTCCTTATATCTTAAAATCTTTACTAAAATTAATAAAAAGCTTCCCATTCTATACACACACTTTATAATTCATTTCGAGTGCAAAATTTCATCATTTTATTTTTATCACTTAATAAAAAAATTTCCATTATAATTTTTTCTTATATTTTATATTTTTTTTTCATTTTAATATTTTCTTTTAAAAGAATATAATGTAAAAAAAAAATTAACTTTATTATTCTACAAATTTTTTTGTTTTTCTTTTTATTTTTACTCACGTAATTGTCCTTTCACCAAAATTGTGGCGAAATTAACAATTATTATTAATCCCAAAGGAGCAATTGCAATAAATTTAATCATTTTATAACGGTTTTTATTTTTCTTTTCTTGTAAATATTTTAATTTACAATTCAAAATTCAAAATAACACTGTAGTGCTTCTCAAATTCAAGCGTCCTTTTTATAGAGGATCTGAATTTTTAGCTATACAAAAATAAGAGGGAACAAAACAAGAAACAAGAAGAGAGAAAAAAACAGAGAAAGAATAATTTTTTTTTGGTTTTTGCTTAGAACGCTTTTAATGTAACTCAAAACACAAATAAAATTCAAAAAAATCAACATATAAATTGTAAATAAACAAAACTAAAATGAGAATTTAAGCATAGTTTTAAATTTAAGAATGAAAATGATAACTACACTCATAACACTCAATAATTGAAAGTTTTATTCGATGTAAGAGGAAGACAAAGAAGAATTAAAAACAGTTTACTGTTATGACGGTAGATAATGGTAATGTAGTATTACTTGATAATATATATAGGTAGGTAGGTATTTATACCAATATTAAATTTCATATACACATTTATTAACACACATTATTAACAGAATCAGTATATACAATGGTTTATTTGTCAATATATGAAAAGATAATAATTGTTGATAAACAAGTTTTCATTCTGGTACATGCACATTTTACCATAAACATTTCCGCGGAATTTCTTGAAATAAGGAAGAAAATTACATAATTGAATCAAGTGACAAAAAAAAATTAAGAAGGTCACAATAATAATATCCAAAGATCGTAAATTCTACCGAAAATTGATTGTTGATAAGTGAATTTTTATTAATTTTACGATAACAGTTTATTATTATAAAGAATTTATTAATTTAAATGTTTATACTTACACATTTCATAAAATTTCAATTTAGTGAATTTTTATACATAATAAATAAGATGAATGGCTTCCGGTTTAAAACTGCTATAGTATAAAGAGTTTTTGATTTATTTTAAAAGAGAGAAAGACCACAATTTGTATTGTAATTTATTATTGATTTGAAATGCATTCACGTGTTATATTATGCAATATATACCAGATTCAATTAACAAATTAAAAAGATACCAGATTCAATTATCAAATTTCAAGAAATTACATCAATTCGTTATGCAAATATCGTAAAAAATGTATAATGGGCCCTTAGTTCAATTTCCGAGCCCTGAACTTTCCAAAAAATTTATATGTTCATTGTTTTACTACGAAAAATTGAAATATTATATTTCAATGAAATCAGTTGATTTTTTCTTTTATATACGCAAAAATGTATATTTGGCACGTAGTAAACGTCCGGTTGCTGACATGATATTTCAAGTGAATCGATTGAATATTTTCTTCAAAATGATCAAAAATATAAAACAGGCCCGCTAAAACGACAAACAATAAGATCGGCGAAAAATTCATAGTTCATACTTTCCCTTATTATGCATACTAATAGGTATGGGAAATCTCATAAAACATAATTGCGAACCGCTACTTTGTTTTAATAAAATTATTTGTTTAGAATTCAATCCGATAGAAAAAAATTTGAGAAACACGAGTGAATGAAGATGTCACTTTCACCTTTTGAAGTTTCGAGTATATTCGACCTTTTTAGGTTATAAAATGTTTCTTTATAATTCTTATAACAAACCATCTTTAAATGGAATGGTTTTTTTTTTGGAAAACGGAGTTTTTGATTTAAAAAATAAAAACATAGAATCTATTATACAAAAAGACCTTATATTCTTAAAAAAAATGTAGTTGACGCCTTCATTCATGTTGACGCAGTAATTATAAAGAACGCGTTGTTCAAACATATCGTTCAACTTCAGTGTATTGATTGATCTAAAAATATTAAAATTAAAAAATATATTAAATATAAAAATTCTTGTAATATGTTATTAATAAAAAATATCAAAAATTTACTAAACAATATATACATACATATATACAAATACATTTTAGAAAATTAAATTTAAAAATCTTTAAATAATTTATCATTCATCGAATAGCTCATTGTAAGGAATTTTATCTAATGTGTTCTGTATTAATGTTTGAAAAATAATTTCATATGCGGCAAGTGTTGGCCTTTTCACTTCGGACCAAATTTCACGCCAATTTTCATTCAAAAATAAATTCATATTATCACTTAATTCCTTGTTTCCATTGAATAAATTTTCAAATTTAATATATAATTGTCCAATTTTTATGTCAGCAGCCAATTTTCTTATTTTAACATGTTCCCTACCTTTTTTCTCAAATGGTAAACCATCAAATTTTATTTTTATTTCAAAATCTCCTAAAAAATTATAAGAAACATAATTTTAATTAGAAATTCAATTTGAAATTAATAATTCAAATTACTTATTGTCATATTAGAAGATCCACCGCCAACAATTGGTAGAAATAGAACACGACCTTCAATTTTATAATCACCAATTAAAGCTACAAGATCTCCTTTAGCACGAAATTCTACTGGTTTCGTTGGATCCAAATAAGGCCCTCTATAAATTTAATTATATTTGAATTAGTTTTTTTCACAAATAATTTAGTAAAATATTTAATTTTTTGTTTTACTTTGCTTGTATTAATACGGCTTCACTTAATCCATGTAATTTACTGTTAATAAATTCTAAATCAATATTTACAACTGCACCTGGTTGTTTAATTGAAATTTTAGATATATCCAATGGTTCCAATTTAACTAAATTTAATTCTGGGTCACCTATATTATATATAGAAAAATTTAAAAAAGATTTTAGTAAAATTTTACTTTATATTTATTTTTTACCATTTTTCCTAGTTCTAAATACATAATTGAACCGCTCAATAAAACAACTTTCATCAGCAAACTTACATTTTTTAATATCTGAAGCTGTAATTAGAATATTAAAATATTTTTTTAAATTCAAATAAAAGTTGATATTTGTATAAATTTATTATTATAATTATAATTAAATGTATAATCCCTCACAAACGAAGTCATTTTGATTTTATTGTGATTTTTTTCAGTACATTTGTCTTTTTATCTCATATGTTGCTATTGTCAATCAATCTGTTCGTTTCTTAGTCTAGAAATGAACAATAATCTCAAAAATTATTCTAATATTTCTTAAGAACTATTAAGATCATAGTATACTTAAATAAAACATATTATGCATATAGCTGAGATTACATGAGGTCTTATATCGCAGTTACTACAAAAACTATTCGACTTAATTTTATTTAATATAGCAAAAGTATTGTAAATTTATTTACTCTGTTATAATTAATTTATTGAGTTCGCTTTTAATTTTTCACTTTTACAATATTTTCACAGTTTATTATTTGTTTTTCAGTAATTATTGCTATAAAATAAACATTTTGAATAGTTGAAAAGTTCGAAATATAAATAAAATAAATATTCAAAATTAAATAATAAATTTGGATCATAAACTGATTTTAATTACAAATAATTGACTTCAAAGAAAATTTATTTTAAAATTTTAAATTTTTTTTTAATTACCTTAATAAAAAATGAAATTAAAATTTTCAAATTCTGATTAATATTTGTGTTCCAAGGACATACTAGCAACATAAAATAAACTAATATTTAATTCCAGATGTAAATCTTATTTAATTTCTTCGCTTTCATAGGCGATTTTAGGTAGATTTCGAAAATATTCTTACCATTAAACTCACATCGCACATATACGCCTGAATGATTAACTGAATTCGCAAACACTATACTACATTTATAAAATTAGTTTTAGAAATTCTAAAAAACAACTTTTCTTAGTAAGCAGGCCAATAACCATTACACTAATAACGATGCTATGGCCTTAATTTTTATAACAATTGGAATACTATAATCGATTTCTTTTTATGGTTTACCTCAATTCATCTTTTACAACTTTGCATATTTAAAGATTTCTATAACCAGGATAAAAGCCTGACCGCACACAAAAATTTATCGCACTCCCTCCAATCCGCCGCTAAATGCGGAACATGTCCTTATCTTAAATATTAGAAATCGCTTCTAAAATTTCGAAATAAATATTTGTCATAATACATTGACATTTCATAATTGTTTCAAACTTGAAACTTCTTTTTTTCAAATTCAACACTAATTCAATTATTTTTTAACAATCTATACTTTCATTGTAATGAATTGAATCACTTTTAAACTCATTTACAGTATTTGATTTTGACATTGTACTTATTTCTATTATCATATGTTAATCATTGACTTTATGTTATACAAAAATTCCAAAATCATTTCAATTCACTAATTTCACAAATTATTCTCATGAACTCTTAATTATTTCACTATAGAATTTTAAATAAATATTTGAATTAACAATTCTTCTGACAATATTCCAATTTGTCCAAGTTCAATATATACAAACAAATAATATTTATTCTTTTAATTTTTATATTAGCAAAAAACAATCTCCACAAAATTTAATATTCATTTCAAAAAACTACAATGGAAATTTTACTCACGTAATTGTCCTTTCACCAAAACTGTAACAAAATTAATAATTATAATAAATCCCAAAGGTATAATAGCAATCCTTTTAATCATTTTGTAATTAAGAACTTTGTTTTTTTTTTTCTTTTTTCTTATAAATATTTTAAAATTTACCATACAAAATTTAAAATGAGACTATAAACTTTTTTATACTTACACATCCTTTTTATAGAATTTTAAGTTAAAATATTTTAAGGAGAGAAACCATCAGTGTATGGTACAGTTTTGTGAGAGTGTTATATATTTTGTAAATTGTATTTGAAAATCGTAAAAAAATAAAGATCAGAACAAAGCTTTGAGATAGATGATGAGTAAAGGTGAGAACAATTTATTTTTTTTTAATTTTAAAGAGTTGGAAATTTATAAAAATTCTAGTAATTTTACTACATTATAAAATAATAAAATACTAAATAATATAAAATAGCAAAATAAAATTCTAAATAATTCGGGACACCTACAAATTTTTAAAATTTATAGGTGTCCCAGAATTGTGCCCAAAATTACAAGTTATGGATGTAAACGACATGTAGTTTCAAAAAACGGTGACACATGCCATACAGCCCGAGAAACAATTCAATTACTGCATCAGTTATTTTCTGGACGTGTAATTTCCCGTTCTGGTGATCAGAATTGGCATCCCAGATTATGCGATTTACCGTGGTTGCATATTTTTCTTTAAAGTTTTTTGAAGTCTAAGTCAACAAGCCCGCGGCCACCCACGTCTTGAAGGAGAAAATTGTGCGCGGTACCAACGAAATTTAGCCACATTTATGCAAAACAATCATGGAAAATTTCAACAAAAGAACGCGTATGTGGCAGCAAAGTGTTGGAGGCCATTTACTCTATATGCTATTTCATACATAGCCATCTGTATAAACCATTAAAAATTTACTGTATAAACCATTAAAAATTTTCAATTTTTAATTATAAACCTATGTTTTCTATCAAAATTACTTCTTACTTGGATTTATTTCATATATGTAGGTTCATATTCAAGCGCGCACATTTGCAACTGTATGAAAGCATGCAATAAAGTAATCAAACAGTTTGTAGTTTTTTTACAAAATTATTGCAATTTTTAATTAACCAAATCGACTTAAATTGACAAGCTAGTTTATAGTTGCTAAAATATGCGGGCAATCAATTTTTGATAAATTTCTTTCAGCTGAAGTGCTTTAATTCTATTTTGAAGCATACACTCTTTGTGCCAGAATTTATTTAAATTTAAAATAATCTAATAACTAATAATTGGAACTTTGCATAAAAACAAGCAATAACATCCTAATCGCATATTTCTTACAAAATTTTAAAATTTTGTTCCATTTTTCGTATATTTTGGAAACACTACACATATATACGTTATATTTTTATTATTTCGAGTTAGTTCAATAAATTTAACAAAAATTATAACAATTTGTACATAAACAATATAGTTTAACCTGTATATTATAAATAAAACATTTATAGAATAATAACGAAGTGTCAATAAGAGTATACAAAGTTCTACAGATAAATACTAAACAAGTTTTAATATAGTAAAAGCACAATTGGTATGATTAAGCAGTTAGAATTCAATTTTAAAGTATTCTCTTAATTTTTTTTTTAATTTACATCTTATATTTTATTCAAATTTTAGTATTTTGTTTATGATAATTTTAATTTTATACAGACATTATTAAATTATAAAACCTGAATATTGAACTTTATCAAAAAAATTAAGACATTTTACGGGTTAATTATTAAAATTCATCATTGATCAATGATTATAAATAAAAATTAAAAATACACTTTTTCAGGTTTCAGTTCCATCAATGTTACAATTTGGCTAAATTATATTTAAACGCAATATAATTGATATGATACAATTAATTATCTAAATAAAACCAAGTTCACAGTAGGCACTTTAAAATCCAAAATAATTGAACCTATAAAATTTTAATTGTATATGAATGAGAATAATAAAGCAATAGGATTCTAAAAAAAATTCGTGTTTGTATGAAAATTAAGATTCTTCTCCTGAATAAAAATTCGAAACGAAACACACAGGCGGACATAAGTCCGATATATAAAAAAAAATAAATAAACATATTTTTTCAATTTTTTTGAAAATATGCTGAAGAGCTTATCTAAAACTGGATTACTCTAATAATTAATTCAGCTGTGGTAGAGTAAAAATTTTACTTTATTTTATTAATTTTTTTTCAAAAGTTCTACTATTAAGAATTTAAATTTAAAAAAAAAACTGAAACTTACTTTATTTTGTAAATAATTCAAATATTTTTATTACTAAGTTTAATTCTCAACTTATAAATAGGAACTTTGTTTTCGTTTTTTAAGTCATTCAGAATACAGTACAGAGTTAAACCTTGATATAACATATTTTTTGTTTTTTCATTTCTAGAAGTTAAGTCTGAAATTAAATATACATCTCGAGTTATGATACTAATCTGCTACTGCTAGATAAATAATTCGGATACATATTATGTTTTGATTGTGCAATTGAAAGTGGGAATTAAAAATAAAAACGTAATTAATTGGATGATTTCTCTGAATTCAAAGATAGAGAGTGGCACTCAAGGTCTTATAAAAGACTTGAGAAATGAAGTGCAAAGCCCATAATACGTTGAACTATCTGAAACACCCGATATGAACACAACAAGCGCATTGTCAAAATTTCATTGTTCTTAATATAAAACCTCGTAATTCCTTTAGTTCAAAATATGAACCATGCCCATGAGCTTTATTACCTTAATTATCTTTAGTAGCCAAAAAGTAATATCAAAAAAGTCATAAAAACCGGAAAATAAATGTTTTCGTATAAATGTTCATATTTTTACCCAAATAATATTTTCTTTTATTTTAATACACAAATTAAACTTTTTGGTATGGAAAATATTTAATAAAAACTTAAGTTAAGGGTATAACAAGATATATGTAATCAAATTATACTTTTCCCACATAATTAAAAATGCTCTACATGTACGTATAAAATCTACTTCTTCAGAACTCTTATACTAACAATTGAATTACAAAAGTTATTTAAATTTACCTTAATGTATGAATTTTAAGCTTTGAAATTTATAAGAAACAATTTTTTTTTAATATTAACTCAATCTTATGACTACACCTATCAAAAAATAACTAAACAATTGAATAAAATATTGAAAAACGAGAAAAAAAATAGAGTTCACCATGTCAACTCTGTGATACCCGTACGAATTTGTTATCCTATGTGCGAATAACTAATGTGCCATAACTAACTATGGGGCAGACTATGTCTTTAAGTTGCCGTATTAACATATTAATTTATGCAAAATTTCAGTACTATGTGTTGTTCAAAATACTGGTTGTGCCAAACTACTATTGATGTTGTATGGCAGCTACCAGAACATCGGCCCTACTAATATATTCGTTTGTGTGAAATTTCAATACCATAGCTTTAATAGTTTCTGAAATATAGCCAAATAATTTTTGAAGTTGTATGGCAGGTACCAGAAGTAGCCAAGTAATTTCAACGAGTTTTATGTGGCATATTGGCCCTACTAATATATTTGTTTGTGTGAAATTTCAATACCATAACTTTAATAGTTTCTGAAATATAGCCAAATAATTTTTGAAGTTGTATGGCAGGTACCAGAAGGAGCCAAGTAATTTCAACGAGTTTTATGTGGCATATTGGCCCTACTAATATATTCGTTTGTGTGAAATTTCAATACCATAACTTTTATAGTTTCTGAGATATAGCCAAATAAATTTTGAAGTTGTATGGCAGCTACCCGAACCGGTACCCCGATCATGTCCAATTTAAATAGGGTTCTGGCACTTACTACAATAAATCATTTGTGAAAATTTGGTAAACTTAGCTCAATTAGTTTTTGAGTTATCGTTGGGACGGACGGACGGACGGACGGACGGACGGACGGACGGACGGACGGACGGACGGACGGACGGACGGACGGACGGACAGACAAAGCTAAATCAACTCAGAATTTAACGCTGATCAAAAACATACACTTGAGTCTATATCTAACACCGTTATTTCTTAGCGTTACAAACGGTAAGGCAAATTTAGTATACCCTTCGAACATACGTTCGTACGGGTATAAAAAGGTAATTAAATCACATAAAATTTTAAAAAGTTTTAATTAAATTCTGGATACCATACTATTTAAAATAAAGTTGGGCCAAACCAATGGTTTGTATTGTAGCACTTTTCCCTAACATAGCGGGTCAAATGACCCGTTGTGGTAGATATCGGTATACAACAAGAATTACTCAGAATAAACAAAACAAACAAAAAAAAAATGTTATAACTGTACATTAATTACTTAGAAAAAGTCATGAAGTCAAATGTGCAAACGCAATAAAATTATACCGTTATGGTATGTTTAGTGTTAAAAACAGTCCATGTATATCCACCACACTATTAAAATTATTTTCATTCATAAACGAAACTATTTCTGGGATTGCATATATTTAGGATGAACGGTTTATGCAGTCTTTGAAATAAAGCAGAAATTAATATAAAGAGGGGTTAACATAATGCTCGATTTTAAGGGTTAATTGCGTGAGTTAAGGAAAATAATTATATTTTTTAATGTCATACCGTTACCTTTCTTCATTTATAGAAATTTGAAAAAGCTTCCGGTTTCGGAAATATAAGGCGTCAAAAATTCAAATTTTACAAATTTCAAGAGGCGATAACTTGAGAGGGGTGGAGATGGAAAAAAATTTCTTCTAACAAAATAAACTATTTGTTAATATCTAAAAGCCCCTAAAATTTCAAGCTTATACAGGCTGGGTTCTAGAAGAAAAACGAAATCAAAAATTTGGAGAAAAAAAGACTTTAGATAACGGTAAATTTGAACGGCCATTTTGTCTTTTTAAAGTTTAACTAAAGTATACCGCGCTAGGCAAAGCAAGCCACTGTCTTTCTGCGTTTGCAAAATTTAAAAAATGCTTATGGTGTCATTGCAACAAATAGTTAAAAAAGGCCTTTTTTAGGGTTTTGGGGGGTATAACTTCTAGAGGGGGAGATAAGTTTCTAGTAAAGACCTATGTACGTATAAAATTTCAGCTTTCTATCTTTAACGGCGTAGAAGTTTTGTAAACAGACACCCGGACAGACGAACGGGCGGGTGGACGGACAGAGTGAAACTAATAAGCACTTTTTTTCAAAAAATTTTTGGAAAAGTGCTAAAAAATAAACAAAGCATGGTCGGACCTGTAAGAAGCAAGAAGAGTAAAATAAAATAAATAAACGTGCACACAATTAAAATATATTATGCGAGTATAATAGAAAACCTTCGGAATTCAAAGAACGATAAGACAAATGTTTGGAATAAATTTAAATTTGGTGTAACAATTCAAATAACCTCGACTAAAATACTCTCCCAAAACTTATCTACAGCAAGTTCATGTGTGTAAAGACCGAACGCCGGTGTCTCATCCACTATGATAGTATGACGTCCGAGTAATCTCCGTGACCTACTGAGTTACACATTGCCACAGAAGCTAAGAGAATTTTCATTCTCTCAATTGCAATTGAGATAATGAAAACTCTCTTAGACCAAAATTCGCATATTTGCTAAAAAGAGTAACAAATACTTTGAAAATTTAAAATAAAATCACGTAAACACATTTAAAAAAATATTGTTTTCGATTCTATTTACCTACATTTTTTAACATGGAATTTTATTTTCATAATATTATTATCTAAAATTATTTATATAATTTACAAAAAAAATAAAAGCAATGTGCCGACTAAAATACTAAATTACAAAATTAAATCAACTTAAAAATTATTTCCCAAGAACATGATTCATATTCGAAGATTATATATGGAAGTAGATTTATTTTTATACATGTGCATATCTCACATTTGTGCTCTCAATATTAAAAAAAATTTGAAAAAGTGGTTATTATTTCCTTTCTATCGGTCCGTCCATCACCCTTTCGTACCTCTTTTTACAAAATTTCAACTTTCTTTAAGATAGAAAGCTGTAATAAATTTTGTATATGAATATTAATATTATACTAGAAATTTTTGACTCCCGCTTCTAAAAGTTACAGCTCAACTAATATTGAAAAGCTAATAATATTTCAATTCTCGATGCCTTATATTTGCCAATTTCTACAAAAGCAAAGAGATAAAATTATTTATCTTAACTCACTTACTTAACCATCCAATGATATGAATGAATGAAATTGCAGTAGATTGTTTTAAAACGCTTAAGAAAACTACTTTACAAACCATTGATTCGATTCAACCTTATTTAATTTAAAATTCCCCAAAACCAGTTTTTGATTTTATTATTTAATAAAAATCGAAAACTTTAATTTATCTCGCAAAGTATTATGAATATACGATAAATAACTCTTCTTTTTCAAATAATTTTACATACATTTAAATTAATTTTAAAATAAATTTATTAGTATTTTTATAAGAAATAAAAATAAGCTTATTATTTATAGGTGCTTTTGGAAAGCCAAAATGCTTCTATTTTTAGCACAGATAATCTAATTCTACATTTCGTTTTGTCTCCTGTATAAAAAGGAGTAAAGAAATTAATTAAGAACTATAGTGTGACCTGTTTAATATTACATAGAAAAGATCACATATTTTGTAATTATGATGTGGATGTTTTGAAAGTAAGCGATGCACGGATAAATTTACATTATGTGAAAATAGGCGGACTTGGATAATCTATTGATTCTATTTGAAGCGAGCGATATGAAATTAGATTTCTTTATATCGGAAATTTCATAATATTAAAAAGGTTTTCTATAATACAAAGCTATAAATTCGGAGACTTTTCCTGCTTAAAAAATATTGTGAATATAACTTAGTTGTGCTATTACACATGGTCAACATCAAGTTGATGCAGTTTTTAAATTTCTCCTAAACGTATGCAAAAAGATATAGTGAGGTAAACCAATACTTAAAATAAAATTTCTTTGTTAAACTTCTAATGGTGAAATATCAATGATCGCATTCGATTTTTTAAATTTATTCAAATGCAAGAACTCGGACTCTTGTATTTGAAAAGAATTTCACTTGAATTATTTTTCATTCTTATATTATTTTACTCTTATATACCAAAAATGCGTTTTTCTTTTTAATCTAATACGTTACTGTGACGCTAAAATAACAATGCTAAAAATCCAATTAAATATTATAGGCTTAAAAATATTATAAACTAATAAAATTAATAAAATCAGAAGAACATTTTTTTTCTGTTCATATCTCAAAATTTCAACTTAATTAATAATTTATTTAATAATATAAAAAGGCGTTGCAACTAAAATTAAATTGTCGCTACTATTCGAAGTAATTTAAAATAAAACATTTCCACAAACTACAGAAATAAAATAAAAGAATTTTAAAATTTAAATTTTAAGTATTTTTTCAAGCTAATTTTAATCCAATAAATCAAGCAGAAATTTTGAAGTAGTAAAAATATCGAACCTTTCTGGTATTTAAATATGTTTTTTAACTTTTATCAAATCATATCTGTCTTATCTACCACGCTCTTTGCAGAAATTTTCCGGAAAATTTTAAATATTTTTTAAAATATTCTTAAAATATTTTGGTAAATATTAATTAGCACTTTATTTACGTTTTCAAGTGATTCTCTACAGTCTACATCTTAAGCATTTTTTTTCAAATACTTTTTATAAGCACAGAATTAAATTTATTTTAAAACAATTAATAATGTTATCAAATATAAGAATGGGAAGTACACACTTGAAATTAAATAGCACCTATATCTTTATAATTGCATCTAATAACAAATGTATTAACTTGTATACAATATTACTTGTATACCATTATTATACAATAATTTTAATACAACAATATCCTTAATACCAAAATCTGGGTAATATCAGTTTAAAAAACACTCTTTGGTGTAGTTCGAGTAAATAAAGTTTTAAAGTTTTACATTAATTTATTTACTAGAAAGCCACATATAATTTTCAAATGCTTAGTAAAAATGACAAAAAATTCGATACAGTTTGAGAGCCATCAAAATTTACATAAATGGTTCTTGTATTTGCTTTATCGTAAAAAACTAATTATCAAGTATTTTCACCATATTATTTAAAAAAAAAAAATTTCCTTTTTCGGTTTCAACCAAAAAAGGAAATTTTTCAAAACTTTTTAAAGCAAAATAAAAAAAAACATTTCCTACGTTTTTTTAAAAAAATTTTGAAAAATTTTGGTGAAAGTTTTAAAAAAAGTGGCAAATTGCAATTGTTATTTATCGTAAGGTTTTAAATTTTATTTCAGGTTCTTATTACATGCAATGTCCTACAGTTACTTTTCAAAGTTGAAATAGAAAAACCAGAGTTTGTCAAATATACACTAAAATATTTAAATTAAAAATATTTTAAATTATATTTGATAATTTGCAAAAAATTTTATTTAGTAATTCAAAAGCCAAAAAATATTGTCAATTGTATCTATTGAAATCTCACATTAAATATGGAAAAACAAACCCAAGAATCTGGCAACAATATATTATGATTATTTTAGTGTGGTATAATAGATCATTTTGTAATTTCAGTATAAAACAGAAATCAAAATAAAATCTCATCTTGTCTAACTATTGAAATCTAGCCAATGTTTATTACAAAACAAGTTCACGCTTGTAAAATAAAGTAAGTCAAATTAAAGTATAAGAGTATTTCTGAAAATGCAGTTCTTAATGTTAGAGCTGAAAAGCTTTCAATGCTTTATGAAAAAATTAAATATAGAGATTTCAAAGCTTTGCAGTTTTAACATTAAGAACCGAATTCTATAGAACAAATTCTTTGAATTTCTTCTTTGATTTTTTTGAAATACAAAGACAAATCAAATAGTGGTTATGAGTACAGAAATGTCACAAATTTTCCAGTCACAAATTAACAATCTGAAAAAACGCATCATCATATAGCTCATACGGAAGTCATCAACTAAAAGATTACGATCATAAATTTCGATTCGGCAGCAGGAATTTTTATTACGGTAATGACTCCAAGTTTCAACTTACAATAATTCGCAGTGTAAACGCACACTATTTTTCATACATTTATAGAGGGCGGTCCAGTTCTGGTGTAAACGTTCTCTGTAAGTGATTCCTTAGAGTTTTTTTGAAAAAAATATGGTAAAAGAACTCAAATGTCTAGGGTTAGTTTTAGAAGGTTAACAAAAATCGGATGATAAAATTTGGCCTGACGAATATCCAGCAAAACTGTTGAAGCTACAACGATATAAGAACAGGGCTATCTACCACATATATATATTACGCTGACCTCTGAGACTTAATCATTAAGTTCTTTTGTACAAATAACACTAAAATTTCTTAATGGAAATTCATAGAAACAAAATACATGTTATATAATTTTCACATAGATATCAATTTATATTTAATCAATTTTATTTTATCAATTTTTATTTTAATTTTTCTTAATTTTATTTATTATCTTTATAAATTTACAAATAATGTTTAATATTTACACTTTTTAAAATTAATTTTTTTGAAATAAATAAATTTTTCCACCTTTACCAATTGATTAAATATCAAAATCATATCAATTAATGATATGAGGCTTAAGCAAAAGGAAAGGAATTTTTACATAAGATCAGCTTATTTTTTTTTTAAATTATGCTTCTAAATAAGGTAAAACTTTAAACCAAGTTACCGCTTAAGTAAGTTGGCAAAATTTTTCTCATTATTTATTTTTAATTTAAATGAAAATTTCCTATATTTATTCATTTATACTATAATTTTATTGCAATAAAATTTTATTATTCTAAATATTCATACAATTACGAATTACTACATTAAAATTATAACATATTAATGTAATTAGTTTTAAAAAAAAAATACAAATTAATTGGAAGAAGATTTTAAATGAAAATTGTAAAAATGGAATGGGTACCATTATAAAAAAAAAATTTATAAAATATTATATTTTAAATGAGATATATTATACTACATAAGACTACTAGCATACTCTAAAGAAAACTAAAATCTAAAAGTATAATTTAAAAATATACAAAAACTGTAATGCCGTATATAACTACGACAGAATAGATCGGAATTTAATAGTTTTAGCATTGTTTTTGTAAATTTCGCTACTTCGGAATACTTCGGAAAATAATTTCTACTTTATGATATGACACCTGAATCCTAATAGATATATTCGGCATTACAAAAACGAAATGATATTAAATATTCTAGATTTCTTTAATTCATTTAAATTTTAATGTCATATCTTAGGGTCTAGAATAAAAAAGATTTAAAATTAGTTTCTACATTTATTTTATTTTTAATTTAAAATTTTAATGAAAATAGCGAATTTGGGCGACAATTTAATTTTATAAATCACCGAACAACATACCGAACAGTTAACAAATTATGTAATCAGCTCAAATTAATAATTATAACCAGGATTTTGGTATGGAACCAGGAAAATCTTGGTTCAATAAATATTACATTACAAAATGAATTGATGAAATCTAGATGAAAAAAAAAAAAATACTATAAAATATCTTAATATTGGCAGCATCTTGATTTTTTTTTCATTTTAATTTTATTGTCCTATATTATTTTTGCCTATATTTTCACTGACTATTAATTATATTAACATAAATAGTAACTATTATAAAAACAAACTAATTAAATAATGGAAATATAAAAGAAAAACAAAATGAATAATGATTGAAAAAAACAAAAAAAAAATGCAATGAGAACAAAAATGAATTTATTCTCCACCAGACCACAATAATTCATCTAAATTTAATTTTCTAACGACACCTTTTGGAGCACCATAACCAGGTCGACCCCAATATGTATCCAATGTTTGGAAATGATCGCTACATGCTTGACGTTCTGCCAATCTATGTAATGTCCGATTTTGCCTTTTTTCAATTACTTGATTATTCAAATCTCTTGTGATATCCAAAGCAAATGGTGTGCTATAACATTAGATGAGATATGATTTTGGATTTTGTATTTTATTACAAATATTATTATAGGTATTATTTTTGATTTTGTTGTTGTTGAAGCGTTCCACAGTGTTTGTTTTTAAATATAGCAATTGAAATTGCAAAATAATGAATTTTTTAATGATAATTTTTTTTTCTTATATTAATGAAATGATGAGAAATTCATAAATGTTAGTGATTTCCATTTTATGTTCAGTGAATTTTATGATTTTTTTTTTTTTGAATTTTTACATTTTTTTTTTTTTTTTTAAATAAAACTATATAAATATAATTATAATATATAATTTTATATTAAATTAAATTAATCTTATAATTAATTTGCATACAGTGAATAATTTATTTTACAACTATATAAGTAAGTTATTAATCTAATTGCATTGAAAGAACAGAAAAAAAAAACAATGAAAAAACACAAAAAAAAAAATCCTAACGAATATGCAAAATGAATTTCTTTACAGAACTACTTGGTGGTTCGTACCTATTTTCCACAGTTCTTTTTGTAACATCTGTACTTGATAAACTTATAGGACGATTTGCACCTCTTCTACGTGCTAATAATGGTACAAGTTCAACATTACTACTTGGTGTTGTTAATGTACCCTCATAACGTGGACATACTTTTGGTGGTGGTTTTTGATGAACTTTCGAAAGACCACTACCAGTTGTATGAAAATCAATTTTCTCTTTTTCTAATTCTAAATCTTTTTGTATTTCACGTTTTAAATCAGCTTTAGTTGTAACATTAACACCAGCTGATGTTCTTACACCATTTTTACTGCCACTTCTTTCAACTTTAACAGGACATTTACAAACACATAATTCACAACAGCTTTTAAGAACTTCATCACCACGTGAACGTTTCTTTTTTAATTTTGGTTTTGCACCAGTTGATCTTGTTCTCAAACCATTTTTAACATCATCCATATCTCGTAACATTTGTTCACTTGTCCAACCCTGATGATGATGGATGAATAACATGAAAAGAAAATAAAATTAAAAAAAAAAAACATTTTTAATGTAATTTCGAAATTATTTTTTTTAAATACCATAGAATGTAAAAAATCATGTCCGACTTTACTTTGACTTCTCCAAGGTTTACCCCCTGGACCTGGTCTACCCCAAGGATTCTTGTAAAAAAAATATAATGAATGGAGTATCAATATTCAAAAAAAAATGTATGTATGGAAAATTTAACTAAGATATGATGATTATGATGATCATGAATTTGTGTATGATTTTGTAATGACGGATTAATGATTTTATAAAATAAAAATTTTAAAACAATGCTGAAATACAAATAGTTGCTATTTACAGATTTCAGTACCTACATATGAAACTATAATCGCGGTTTATAGCTAAAAATTTCAGCAGTTACGTTAAAAGTTTCGCATATATATTTTTACCCTAATGTAACCATAAAATTTGTAATTTTAAAAGTTCAAGTTCTTATTTTGACAAAATTTTCTATCACACTCAAATGAAATATCTTCAGGAATTCTAAAACTTTGTAAAGCTCGGAAAATTTAATCTAAATTATGAATCAAAATCGAGAAATGGCTATGATCGAAATTATTAGGATGTCGTCATTCCATATGTAGAAGGACAACATTCTACATCCTCACAATTCAAAATTAATTGTACACGTTCTATGAAACTCTTATCTTTTTTTAATAAAAATGAAACACATATGTAAATTTTAGGAAAAAAAATAATATTTCTCACCTCTCTTGATTTTTTTTTTGTTCCAGGACATTCTTGTTCAGTAACTACAATTTTATCCAACATTTTATTACCGGTCGGTGTTGTTTTATATCTCAATTCAATATCAACGTGTGGTTTACCTTTTGAATTCGGTTGATCTTTTAATGTAATAAATAATCTTTCGGCAGCACTACGAATTTGTGAACTATCAGTTCGACCTGCACCACCACCTCCTAATTCCCTACTTATACTTATATTTCCTAGATTTGTTGTATTATATGGACTAGTAGGCCCAATTCCAGAAATACCAGAACCTCTCTTTTGACCACTACCTAAACCATGTGGTGGAGGATCACAACCACCTAAATAATGCCCTCTTGGTATACTTGGCCTACGTGATGATGGATAACTTCTTAAACCTGGTATAATTTTCTAAAACAAAAAAAAAAATTATTAATTATAATATTTTCGTATTGGTGATCTTAACTATATGAAAATCAAAATTGAACTGAAATTTTTAAAAAAATTTTTTTATATTTTATTTATTAAAAAAAAAATTTTTTTATTACCGTTCCTGGTGTAGAATGTAATCCTTCAACAGTAATATCATGTCGTCGTACGTCAACATTTGGTGCACCACCACCCGGTTTACCCCATGGACAATGTTTCTGTGATAGATCTGTATACTATAACAAACAACAAGAACATTTTAGACAAAAATCAGTTAGCAGTAATGAAAAATGCAAGTCGAAGGTTATTAAAAAATTTTCTAAAAGACAAAACTTTCAGTTTAGCGATAAGTTTTTAAAAATTAAGAACATATTTTCGTACAGTATATTCAAATTCGAAATATAGGCCTACTTTTTAATAATAAAAGGAAAATGAGAATGCAAAATTTTATCAGAATTTTAGTAACACACTTTGTTAAACTTCCCTTGACTGCAATAAAACAAAAAAAACTTTCAAGTTTTATAAATTTTTATCAGAACAAAAATGAAATTATAGCAAGGACCTCTTAATCCAGTTAAACTTTTGAATTTATGCGCAATAATTTCATATCAAGAATTTCATAAATCATAATTGCATATTGTTATTTAAATTATTTCGATTTTAAAAGTAGGTCTGAAGTTTTGAATTAAAAATTACAAATTATAAATTTACAATAACAACAAAAAAAAATAACAAAATTAAGAAAGGGAATATTCAAGCTGACATTGAAAGGATATTAAGGATAATTGCTTGAAAAAGTTTTTATTTAAATAAGAAAATAAATAAACAAAAAGATATCCTTACAATTCCACATTAAAAAAGATTAAAGTACGCTAAAAAAAAATTATTTTTAAAGTTTTCCACAACTTATCAAAAAAAATTTTTTATCAATATGAAATTCTTTAGAATTTAAAAATGCATTTGCGATGAGTTTAATTGCAAAAATTTTTTAAACATAAAAAGGAAGATATGAGTAAATTAAGTGAAAACATTAAAACTGAAAAATAAAAGGCGATATTGGTCTCAAATAACATTTTTCTTTTAATATTTTCTATAAATGCAACTGATATGAGGAAACACGAATATTTTTTAAGGGAACGGAAATAATTATTATAATTGCGTTTTCACATGCATAAGTACACACAATTACGAAACTGTGATTAAGTTTCTTCTGTGCATTCTTATCATTACTAATTAGTTATGAATGCAAAAATCGCAAATAAACGAATATTTTTAATGAGTATGCTAATTTTAAACCTAAATTAAAATTTTTTACGTAATAGCCTTAAATAATTTATGTATTACCATAAAAGAATCTAGAATTAGAAAACCAAAATAAAACTTTAAATTTTTTCCCTGCTTTACTCCCCTTGGGAGCACAGGGTTTCCACAAAGCTTCTGCAACAGAACTATTTTAGGGGCCATTCGTTTTATTTCTGCTATATATATTATGTAATACACACCTACACATTATAAAAGAGGAATTCCCTTTCTAATCACGTCTGATATACCACAAAAATGTTACCTGCACTATCATAAAATACACATTTTCTTGCTGAGAATTACATTCTAAGTCAATCTAATTGCTATATCCGCCCGACCATGCATTCGTTGGTTAGATTGTAGATTGCAAAGAAGGGGTAACAGGGCATCACGACCAGAAAATATAGATCTATTGTGCCCGCCAACTAGGTGTGGGACATAGCCCTGCAACACCCCCTCGAAACTCATCCGCCAACTTTGAAGGCCGGCAGACCGCAGCTCCGCCGGCGTGAGTACGTAGTTTCCCAGTACCTGGCTTCTCATGCATTCCCTTAAAAAGTGTGCAGAGAACTCCTCATCCTGTCCGCAAAACCTGCATACATCTTCTCTTCCCAGGCCAAACCTTCTAGGATAAGCCCTGAGGCGACAATGCCCCGTCAAGACCCCGGTGAGAATTCTCACCTGAGTCCCATGATTTTCTTAAAGCGCCTCTGGTCATAATTTCCCAAAAGCTCCCTAGCCTGTCGAAGTCCTGGAAGACAAATCCAGCGCTCCGAACGCCACCTCTCCATTTCCTTTTTAATTCTCCTTGAATCGTATGTGGTCCGATTTCGCAGAAGGGCTTTGGCCCAAGAAGAGGTGTGCTTGCCCCCCTTTTCGCCAACGCGTCCGCCGCCTCGTTTTCTTGTACGCCCACATGTCCAGGCACCCAGTCCTTTTTTTTACGTACATAAAATACGTAAAAATATTTGCCGCCCTTTTCCAATCCTCACGACATGGGGACCTACTTTCCCATGTCATCCGATTTTTGTCAAAATTGTCGCCAGTAAAATGCGTCTCCAGAAGAAGAAGAGCCCCTTTGCTCTTCATTCGCCGTGTAACTACAATCCGGCCTCCTCAGAGATGTAGCCTAGCAGCAGCCGGCGTTTCCGCTACGCCTTCGCAAAAGGATCTGAAACTTCTACGCCTGGCCCTGCAGATCTCTTTGTTATACATGGCCAATTTTTCCCTATACCTATCCCAGGTCCCTTCTCGTTTGGCTTTATTTAAAAGCCTGTGAACCTCGCCTCTCATTCCGCTAAGGACTCAAATGACTCGGCCATGGCCCTCCCAACTTCTTCCACACCTCTTTCCAGCACCAGGGGATATCTTCTGAGCCCGGCGCTCAGGTCCTACTTAAAATTTTATCAAGATGCAAATTTTTATTTAATGCAGATCATTGAAAATTCACAAAATATAGTCAAGCGTCTCATCATTGAAAAAATCTCTACGCAATCTCTATAACTTTTTGCAATATTGGTGTTCCAGATCTTGAGAAAAGTGTTTGAAAAAATCAGGCTAATATAATTATGCCGTTTATAGTTGCCAATGTCTTGGAAAACTCTAAATACTTCAAAAAGAGTCTTTGCATTAGAAATACTCGTATAATAAATTTTATTGAAAATCAAAATTAATTTATTTTGATTTTTGACATTATACTTTAATGACGAAATTTTTTAATAATTATATTTACAATTACAAAACTAAATCGTTACGGTAAAATTTTGGCAGCATAGTAATAAAAATTGTCGTATAACAACAACTGATTATGGTAAACTTGAAACAATATTCCTAAAGGTATGCAAGGAAATTTAACTTAAATTTATTTTTTTAAACACACATAAAATCTATATTCGGCAAATTATGATGAACTTCCGGAACAATTAAAAAACTTTAAAATAACCTTAATAATTATTATTGTTTATTATGTAGTTAAGAAATACATACTAAATTGTATATTATTAGACATAATAAATAAATTATTTAACAATATGTGCACATATACCATAGACAAAAATAATTAAAGAAAAGCAAAATATTTTTATGATAAACAACAAAAGAAGCAAAATAAATTTCAAAGGATAATCTGACTGATCAAAAACCGAAGAAATTTTTTATTTTATTCGGAGGATTTCATTTTTATTCCTTTGGATTTTGCTCTTCCCTATAAGGTAAAAAAGTAAAATAAAGTAAAAGAACGAAAACAAAGAAGAAAAAACACATTTTCCGTATTTATTTTTGATTTGTTATTTATATTTGTTACGTTTCTTCGCTTCTAGACTTTTTTTTTATTATAAAATTATTAAAGTCTGAAGACTATAGTCACGAAATTTATATGTCTAAAAGGAAGGCAACATGAAAATTTTATTTAAATTTTCCTCTGAATATTTTCTATTGTAAAAAATTTTTGAAAGAATTTTATATAGACTTATGTAGTATATTGTAGAGCACATGTAGTCGAACATTAAGCTTAAAAAAATTCTATATAATATACTCGTAAAATGTATAAATATAACAATAAAATGGTTAGGAAATGTGCACAAGTATTATACATTATATGATATATGTATGTATTACATGAAATAAAGAAAGAAGAACAGGAGTTTGCATTCATCACTCTCGATAATATTTTAAGGAAGAAAAAATATGTCAAATTTTTGTTTTGTTTCTCATATACTGTTATCTGTCTTTTGGTTTATTCCTTTTTGCAAAAAAAATAAACAAAATTGTTATTTATATAGTGAAATATTCTATATAGAGAAAGGTAAGGATATATAAATATTTTTGAATAGGAAGGATTTATAGAAATGTGTAGGGGTTATATCATATTTGAAATACATACCTACAAATCAACTTTTCAAACTGTTATACATATATAACACTACTATAATAAAAATTATGTAATACATAAATCTAAAATGTTTTGAAATCAGAATTCTTTTTTAAGTAGAAATTCTACTTTTGTACACAAAATCAATTTGAAAATCCTGTTTTTAGGTGGTAACATGACCTATATTTAATAAAATATTCTTATACATTTACAATTATTAAAAGTATATAAAACTTTTACATTCTTATATTAAAAATTAAAGTAAAATATAAAAATTTTTGATAATTTTACATTTATATTTCCTGTTCATTATAATAGGAAAATGATGTAATTTTATGATAAGGTTTTTATATTAAATTTATGAATAAAAATAGAACAATTTAATTTATTCTCTATAAGAATAAGCATGCATACCTTACGAATATCTATTTAAATATAAATCTAAAATCAATAAATTTGTAATTATAAAATTTTAAATTACACACCATTTATTTTCAAAATAAGCAGATTAATCTAGTTGATTATTGCATTGCATTATTAGCTACTAATTGTATAAAAGGAATAACTAGTTATTGCTACACAAGGATAATTTTTAAAAATAACTGTAACACTTTAACACTTTTACAATATTATAACCTTATTTTTAATTAGCCCAAAAATAGAAATTTTATATATGAAAAATTAAGAGATAACATTTTATGCCAAAGCATATTTAAGTAAATATTTATAACAAGCTGCAATACAGGGTGTCCAAGAATCGACAGTACTCCAGAAATAGAGTGATAGAATACATTCGGATGAACAGAAAACACCTAATGGCACTTTACTTTTGTGGCCTTTCTTCTGGAGATATAAGATCTTAAATTTGGAATTTCTAAAAATCGTTTAATTTCTTAATTTTAAGGAATAAATCAGGAATATTGACAGGTAAAATCAGTTTTGTATGCTCATTTTGAGGCGCATAAATTTCATCTTCTAATGGGGAATTAATGGTTTCGAATAATTTTTTAGTTTTAGAGATTTGTATGTCAAAAATCAAAATTTTGGCGATTTGTATGTCGAAAATCAGAAAAATTTCCAATAATTTTGCTTTAAACGTCATTTACTTATAACTAGACTTTACTACTCTATGGTTTTTTTTTACTGGAATACAAGCCATCTTTCAGTTTTATATAACATAATGTTGCCAAAATCTAAGGAATAATATGTCTATAAAGCTAAAACATAAGGTTAAAACATTCGAAAAATAACTGAAACCAAAAATATTTTCAAAAACACAATTACGAGTACTTAAGCTTTATTACTCAAAGTTAAAAATTGTTAACATGTAACTTGGCGGACACCCTATACATATGTATGTATATAGTATGAGTGCGTCATAAATTTTTTCATCAAGAACATAAAAATTCAATTAAAAAATTTGCATTGATTTGTCAATCTAATAAAAAATATTTGAGTGATAATTTATTGCATTTCGTGCAAATCATTTTTAAAATTAAATAAATTATAAAACACCTTGAAATTAATATCATTTCAAATAATAAAGTATTTCTGTACAAATTTAAAATTTAACCTAAATTTAAAAATAAATTATTTTTATAAAAATTTTTAATATATAATGGCTAAAGTGTAAGTATAAAAGTTCTTACATTTTAAAATGTTATTTATAATTAAACAGTTAATTTTGTTCATAAAATAAATGATTTGAAAATTATTTGGAAAAATATGATAGGTTTAAATTTGTTTTGCTATAATATACATAATACTATATTTACATAGTCAGTATAATACATAACAGTATGATACTATATACATAATATTATTTTACCTTAATATAAAATTTAAATATTATATGAGGGAGCAGAGGCAGAGTTGGCAGAGGGGCAGAGTGACACAACCCACAATTAAAATTGTTTTTACCGACCGTATTGCAACAAGAGAGGTTATATGATAATACCAAATTTTGGACGTTGAGTTTTTGGTGGGAACGCACTTCTCCATAGTAGGGAAGCGTAGTAAACTATTTTTAGCAAAATTATTCTTATATATAATTCATATATGAGTTCATCTTGGCTATGTCTCGGATGTTACGATATTATCAACTATTAGAATATTTCGGGCCTCAGGAACTGAGGCATTTTACGGGTCGATAAAAGAAATGTGGTAGAACCCACGTTTTTTCTTAATAAGCCTTAACTCTAATCAGATTGTAAAAATTTTAAAAGTGTCTGTATTTTCATTTACTTGTTAAGTATTGCAGATTATGTACTTAACACCATTAGGTTTTTTAGTTTTTTAGGCAACTTATAACATAAAAAAAAAGCACCTTTCCTCCTTTTATTAAATTAAGTATGGAACCTATTTAGGCTCAGATCCAGATAATGAAAATGATTAACGAAATGGATCACAAAATTACGAAAGACAACTTGAAGGTAATAAAATGGATAAAGGGAAAACACAGGAGAGAAGTTCATGAAACAGATACACAAATCCAACAGGGGCTACCTGCTGAATACGTGTAAAGAAAACGCGTCTGCATGGCTCTTTTAGTTAATTGTTTGACCAGTTTTAAGTATTAAAGCAATTGAGTATAATTTTAGTTAACAATTAATATAGAAAAAAAATAAAAAAGTTTAGGTTAAGTCAGGTATAATATTTCTAATTTAAAGAGAGTTTTATTTTAATTTTTATTTTCTTAATTGGAAGAAAACAATTTGATAATTTGGGTTTGCAGAGCCCGAAATATATTAGCAAAAATTAAAGTATTTTAATCCGAAGAAAAGGAGATTTCTTTCATCCAAATAGCCTTATTATTTTAATATACATACACACTTATGGGGAATTTAAAAGTAATATTTTAAATAAAACTTTTACTAACACAATTGACCATGCAGATTTGTATATAGCATACCATATTCTTATTTATGAATGAGGAGGATGGGTTTCAAAAGAGCTCCTTAGGCAATGTAATTGAGAAATATGTATAGATTGGTGGCACAAAAAGATATCATTCACCGCAATGCACTATTACTGAAAATTTACACCAGCAATCTAAAGGTATATTTTTGGTTAAAGAAATTTCCGCTACATTCTTGCTTTCATAGAGGTCCTTCATAAAAGAAATTTATGTCATTAAAAAAGCCGAAAATTATCCAAGCAGAAAGAATTGAGAAGGAAGAAATAACTGAGAGTAAAAAGAAATTTTCATCTATTGAAAAATGTATCTTTCACTTCAAATTGTAAACAGTTTACGTTCTCCTATTATAAAATATTCGTTGAAAAGAGAAGTAATTTGAAAAAGTTAAAAATAAATCGGTTAGATATCGTTTTATCTGAAAAAATTTTTTAACTTATTGAAATTTCGCTATGCTTTTTTATAAGATAAAAAATTCAGGTCCAATTTCATATTGTCCGTTTAAAATAGTCACAAATTACATTCAGAATAGTCATAATTTAACTTTCAGTTTTCCATCTTGAATGATATAGAAGTTTGGAAGCAAATAAGCAATATAAAAGCCAACCAGTAATATTTCATTTATTGTCCTTTTCTTCCAAATCTTTTTGGAAATGTGCTAAAAGAAAAACTGCTGTGGAATAGCATGCTGAGATAACGGCATCATATAAAAATAAAGTAAAATCTTTATTGAAAAAAATATTGTGAATTAAATTATGGTTAAATAACAAAGAAAATGACAATGGGAGACTGTTACTTTGTTGAAAGGACCGTTACTTTGTTGAACCGGGATACTAATCGCATAGTTGTGTGAAAATTCTCAAAACTTGAACTTTCAAGGTAGAAGTTGAGAAATTAAAATATTTTTAAAAATTTATAAATAAAAGCCGATAAACGAGATTAGACTTGAATTTCAAATAAATAATATTCGAAGTCTAATTTAGAGTCGGGTTGGAAACGTTAGAAATTTCAAAAAATTCAATCAGAAACCCTATAAAAACTTAAATAAGTAATAAAATTTTGTTCGACTCACCTCAAGTTTATCCCTTTGTTGTTTTGTTTTTTCTTCAATTCTTTTCTGCCTCCATTGCATCATACTTTCGTCGGCATTCTTTTTCTCAACAAATTTCTTTTTTTCATCACACCACAATAACGGGTGCTCATATTGATCGTAACAAAATGTTCCCATATCGCTTATAATTAATTATTTTTTAAAAATTTTTAATAACCAAATGAAATTCTTTTTACAAACAAAATAAAAGAAAATCAAATATTTGAAAAAAAATTGAAATATTTTAGACTCTTAGCAACTCAAATTATTTATAAATTGATTTTTTGTTTTCTTAATTAGATTCATTAAAAACTTAGAACTTTTCTTTAACTTTTAAGTTATTAAAAATTAATTAAAATTCTTATAAATTATAATTAAATTTAATCCTTTTCTTATTCCTTGCAAATATTGTTATATTGATGAATATTAGAACAGAATCATAAACCGTTGTATTATTATGAAAATTCCGGTTTTCAAAATTGATCATATCATCTTAAAAACTAAATGTGAACTAAAAAAAAACAATAAGAATGAAGAAAAATTTGTAAATATAAATTCTTATATTATTGAAAAATTAAAACAAATAAAATAAACTTACAATCAAATTTCCTATTTTCGGTTCGTAGGGAACCAAATATAACAGAGTATAAATAAGAAAATTGTATTTATTTTAACTAACGAGAAATCAAAATGGCATTTTATCCTACAGCCAAAAATAGTAACTATATACAGTAGGTTTACCTATTTAATACTTAGGAGTAGTTATATTGTCGTTTAATACAATTTGTTTTTTTTTTCATTAAATATAGACTATAATATTATAATGTAGAATAGGAAAAGAGGAGTAACTATTGCAAAAGAGAAGCTCCTAAATGTTAGTCTGTACCATGCACGAAAATTTTCTTCATATAATTTTCCTTCTCCTATAATAATATAATTATTGTGATTTTTAAATCAGTGACGTTTTTTGTTTTTACAAAATTAATATTTCACTTGGAATATGAAATTCATATGTATATCACCGAAAATTTCAATGTTAGAGCAATAAGAATTTGATAATTCTAAATTAATACACAAGTTCTAGATTTAATTGCCAAAACAGTTAGCTTTAATACAAAGAATTTTTAATTATTAAATCCAGGAATATGCTTCTACGATACAAATTTTAGTAAATGATCAATTAAATTCCTACAATTAAAAGTAAAATTAATACGTGAATATTGTTTTAAAAAACTCAAAACAGTTATCGTCTTTAGAAAGTGCAATATTTTTTTTTGATTCTATTCAAATGCTTCTACAATTATGACTTTCTAATTAAATAATATTATTTTCTAAGCCAAATCTATAATTAATTCAATTTTGCAAAATTTCTGGAACGAAATCTCGTTTTCGAAAATAATATCTTCCCCTTACATATGAAATTTGATGAACAAATAAGCCAGCTTAATATTAAATGTATACGTCTAGCAGGAAACTAAATAATTATCAAAATACTTCACTGTTCAATGTTCAAAATAAGCATGCCACACCACTGAAAGAAAATTATATTTCCTCCGAAGAGGAATAAGTAAAATATAAACAAATGAATACTACAAAAAAAAATTATGATTTCGTCCTCATTACAACTTATCCAATCAATGCGATAATTTAAAGAATTCAGAAATTTCAAAGTAAAAAATAAATTCTTTTATATTGGAATTTCAAAGCAAACACAATATTAAAACAAAAAATACAATTGTAATGATAAAAAATGCATTTCCTTAAATTAAAATGCATTTCATTTTTTATTTTTTTTTTTTAATTTTAAAATATAGAACATAATTATTTCTAATAAGAATAATTTCTATTAAGAATAATCAATAACTAATTCACATATGTATGTAGGTGCACTCATAATTTGATTTTTAGATTTTTTTCGACTTAATATCAAAAAATAGGTTAGTGTTATTGTTCATCGCTGTCAGTCAGTCAAATAATCAGAAATGGTAATAACACGCACTACAAAAACTCGGGCAATCACAGAATATTCCAATTGGGTAAAGACATACACACATTTACATATTTGAAATAATACTTTCTAATCCCTTCCTTTTTTGAATTTCAATAGTATTTTCAAAAAAAAATTGCTTGTATTGTAATATTCCTATTATATTCAAGTTTATATAAAATTCCTAGGTACATAAAACTTTTTTAAAAATTTCTTTTATAGCTCTGTGACACGAAATGTGTATACAGGAAAAAAAATTTACTTATATGGTTACCAAAATAAAGGTGTTTTACATTATTTTTGATTTGTTATCGTTTAAGGAAATGTAAAGTGCACACAAAATTGCCTATCCCACAGGATAACATATTGTTTTAAAGTTATTTTATTTAGCAACTTTTACAGTTAAATACCTACTGTCCTATTTTCACAAAACAATGGTTTACATATTAAGTAATTTGTTGTTTAATCGATTTTACCGCTATCCTCATATGATTTTCAATGATAAACTCCGTAGAGGTTCCAATTTTTAATTTTGATTTTTGAAAATATATGCTTTATAGAAATAGCACTCTTCATAAAGTTTAAAATAATTAAAAAAAATTTTTGATCAAGGTCATGATGAAAAAGTTTATAAAATTCTTCATGCAGATAATAGTGTCTGACAATATTTGGACGAACAAACAATTCTATATCTCAAGACTGCATACAAATAGTCACATAATTTTTTGACTCCTCATTTTTGATATCGTGTATGGTTCTTATATCTTGTAAGGCCAGTACTTTTATTTAAAATGCCTAAATTAAAATACCAGCTCTCCCTCGTACTGATTCTTTCTAAATTTAACAAAAATTGCGGTTCAAAACCGTTGATTTTGTTATAGTAATACAAAATTTAATTTAACAGTTTGTTTTAAAAACGATAGTTTCAAGTCTTCTTTTTCCGTCCTTCCAATCAAAACAATTTCTGATACGATCGACTTTATCAAAAACTCAGTTCCATGCTCTTTGAAAATTACCAATCGAGAGTTAAGAAAGGTTTATATTTGTTTTTTACTATAAATTTTTTATTATTAAAATTTTTATTATAAAATATATGACCTATGCTAGGGAACAAGCTACAGCAATTGAAAAATACTTTTTTAATTCAAAAAATTCAAAAGATTGATAATACATTTAAAATGTTATGCATACAAGCTTGAGTTCGGGCCCAGACACCAAGATAAATATGAATTTTTATTATTTTCTTACAATTTTGACTGTTTGTTATAAAAACAATCACCCATATTCTCCTACTCTCTCACTTGACATGTTGGGTTGTTATTTAAAAATTTTGTAATTTTCTGAATAAAATCTATTCCGAAATTCGAAATTTTATATTGAAAACCAAAATTTTTTTCAATAATATTCCATAACCTCAAGTCGTGCGATTAACTGAATATAGATAAATAATATCTGATTTAAACTGAGTCGGTAAGCTAAATTAGTTCATTCCACGCGAAATTGATACGAGAAAAGAGAATTGAAACGAAAGTTTTTAAGTACTGAATGGCAACTTGAAAAATTAAAGAAATCTTTAGGGTTTCTTAGAGTTAAGGTATCGCAATATAAAAAGTGAAAAAAAAATTAATCTACATCGAGTTTAACTGCTTAACATCATTACTTTTGACCAACAATATTGTGGCTAAAACTCTCCTTCTTTTTTTCCTAAATTTTAATTTCTTGCTTCTTAATACGAATAATTAAGATTTTTCTTCAAATTAAGAGCAATAAATTTTTTTCAAGTTTATTTATTTATTAATTTCCTTGTTTATTTACATAAAATATTGTAATTTTGTCCATACTATGACTTTAATTACAAATAAAAAAAAAATATTTTTTTTTACAAAAATAATGTATGAAATAGTTAAAATAACAGTACAAGCGTGTAACGTTTTTTACAATAGGAAATTCTATTTGGACATTTTGGTTTTAATATTTTTTTTTATTAAAATTGTTCTTATATATTTTATACAAATATTACAAATTTTTCTTTTTTGGGCATTTAAGGACATTTTAATGTATGAAATAAAAGAAAAATAAAAAATTTTTAATTCAAAATAATAAAATTTTTTTTATTCACATTCAAATTTTCCATTTATAGCTACCAATTTTATTAATTATTCATTTTTGCAAAAATGAAAATAGTGCAATTTAACTTTGGTGTTAATTTAATATAAGAAAATATGAATTTTATGATTGGAAAACTTATATTCAGTTTAATTAGTAACATTTAATATTCGCTATAATAACTGAATTCTGTTCACTCCAATTATTAATGGACAATATGTTTTTGAATTTTCTTGAAAATTTTAAAAATTATTTCAATTCTTCAGTGCATATTCTTTATAAATTTAATATATTTATATACATGAGTTATAATATACACGAATTAAACTATGCACGGATCATAATATTAGTTAATGGATTTATAATAAAGCGATTTTTATAAAAATTCAATTTCTAAAAAAATAATCCAAATAAATGAATATATGATGTTAAATAGCTAATGCATCTCAATTATAATTTAGTATAATAGTTAAAATAATTTCAGGTTAACTATTTGTGCCGCATAATTACATATATTGCTTGATTTATTATAAAATTTTGATATTTAATTTTCATAAATTTCGATTTTTTCTATTAATTTTGGCAGTGCAATATCCAATTGAGTATGGTAATATTTTTTATAGCAATTTTATTTTTTTCTGACTCTTAAAATTATATAACATAATATGTATTAAAATAATTTTTAAAATAATTATGACTAATTATAAAATGTTACACCCAAAATAGAATTTTTTATTCATACAATTTTATTTTGTCTTTCATATGAGTAAATGTTAAATATTAAATTAATTGATCTATGCATCGATTTTAAAATTTACAAATATATTAAATTAAACTGAAATATTAGAAAATTAATTTAACATGATATTATAGTGTTAAAGGTGTTTAAATTTGAATTTTGTTTAAAAACGAAATGTTAACAAGCAAACATTTATGACTGTTAAAAAAAATTGCTATTATGTTTTGGTGAAAAACGATTATGAAAATCGGCAATATGAATTTCAAAATATTTACTTTTTTCCTAATCTTAATTGCTAGACATTTAAAATTAATATTCTAAAATAAAGAATTAATCATAATAAACAAAATAAAACTTAATTTCAATAATAATAATAAAAAGGATAATATCAATAATAAAAGTAATAATAACAATAATAAAAATAATAATAATTAAAATTATAATGAAAAATAAAAATAATAATAATTTTATGAATTAATATTCTTCTCAATTTTAAAAATAATTAAGTATAATTTATAATTTTTATGAACTCTCCATAATTAATGATTCGCTCATATTTTATGGTTTACCAATTACTTTTCAGCCAAATTTGGTTTACCAAAAAATTTCCATTATACTTTTTTAAAAGTAATATGGCTTTTTGGAATTTAAACAATTTTATATTAAAAGTACGTTAAATTTCAATAAAATTCCGTTTATAAAATTCCATAAAAAATATACATAAATATTTTTTTTTTGGTACAGAACCTTAGATATAAAATTTTGTTTATATTTCCGAATATAAGTTGAACTTAATTATGACTATTTATCAACTACATATTTAATATTTCACATTTCAAATGTTCAATTTCATTTTAATTTAAAAAAAAAATCTTTAACAGTAATGTGCATTAGCAAAGAAAGGAGAAAAATATGAATTGACTTCATACGAGTATAACATCTTTGTATACAATATCAAATTAATGTTAAAAATATTTTTCAATTAATAAAATTTAATTTTGAACCAAAGATAACAAAATTGCTATTTCATTTTTTGAAAAGCGCAAAGTTATTACGCAATGCTCAAGAAAATATTATATTTTTATTTTGTATAACAGTTGGAAAATTTGTGTTAATCATGATCAAGAAAATTAGTAAGAAAATTATATTACTTTTGAACGAATAATTATTATTAATATTAAACGAATTTTTATATTATTCATTTAAAATTTTACAAATATAAATATAGATTAGTTTTTCTATAACTTAAATTTAAAAAATCTAATTACTTTGTAATATAAGCACCAATTTTCATTATGTTTTTCAATTAATATTTAAGAATATTGTCTTTTTTTTCGAAAAGTTTTCAAACAAAAGAGATGAATCCTCTGTACACTGAAAAAACACTGAATTACGGTTGAACATTAACTCGCAATATCAAGTTATTTCTTTTTACTCTGATTAATATAAATAAATTTTTACAAAATTTTGCATTCAATTATAATTTAAATAAAAAATTTAATTCACAAATTAAGAAAACAAACACAAAATTTTAAAATTATAAATTTTTTTTTAAGAAAATGATAATAATTTATTTTTCGTCTTAAAATTTTTTCTTGGAAACATGCTTGTCGTATATACATTTTTATAAGACAAAATTTTTATATTGTATAACTTGTATATAGAACTTTTCAATAGAACGGTAATTTAATTTAATTATACATAATTCTGTGTTTTACTAAATATTAAAAGACTTCAACAATATTTGGCCTTATTGCAATATTTTCTAAAAGCTTGTCTTCTCTATTCAGCGATTCTCAATTGAGTCAAAAGCTTTAAATTTAAATTTAAAAATAAAAAGTACAAAAAATTTAATTTTAAATTAAATTGTTTCTAATTTTAAATACATGTTTCCATTTTCATGCTAGATTATATTTTTTACATTCTCAGTTCAATTTTAACTTTTTATTATTTTACATTTTACAGTACAATCTTTTTCTGTTAGATTTTTGTCTCAATATATTACAAGAATATATACAATATCAATAATAATTTCTTAATTTCTTAATTGCATTCATAACAATAATTATAATTTTAGTTGTTCTAAGATTAATTTTTATTTTAAAATGAAAATTAATTTTTATTTATTTATTTTCAATTTATTATGGTATTTCTATTACACATTAAATTTAAAATACATTTATAATTAACATTTTATTTAAGTAATTAAAAGTCGAATATATTACATGTTTTTGTAAATTAATAATCAATTTAATTTATTTGATGTGGCCTACGATTTGAACGTATTATAAGCATTAATCATAGTACCGAATTTTATGTACAAATGTTATAAAAAGTTAAGGAGATAATAAAATTATTAAATTATAATTAGAAAAAGTTGGAAAAAAAAGTTTATCCGCATTACTTGTGTCATTGTTAGTAATCTTGAATTAGAAGATAGATGGAGTTGTCAATATCATCTTGATAAACAAAAAAAGAATTGAATTTAGTTTGTTATTAACTATTGAATTCGTACCTGAAACCTTTTGACAATAAAACAACTTAAATTAATATTGTTATTAGAAATTTTTAAAAACGTGATAATATTTCTGCAAAACTGCCTCAATAAATAATCAAGTGGTTGTATTAGCTGAACAAAAGTAGAATAAAATTCAAAATATAGAAGGATAAAAGCTTCTTAAAGGGTTTCTGTTTGATAAAAACCAAAATAAAATCTCAAGATTACTACAATTCCAATATGCACATCTTGTAAAGGAAGCACTTTTAAATTATACAAGCTAGAATCAAAAATTCTTGTTAAAAAATTTAACAAATTTTCACGCATATTAAATTTATTTAATTTTTTGTTTTTGTTTGGTTACTCAAATATTTCAATCTAAATTAATTTAAACATTTAAGGTTTGATTTCGTTTTACGATAAAAATTTCATTATAAATTAAATTTTATATTTAATACGTTAAATTAACTTAAAATTAAATTAAACAAAAAATAACATAATTAAAAAGAAAACAACAAGATTTAATAGAAAAAGGTAGCGAAGCATATTTTGTTTAATTTTGAAATTGGAAAAAAAAATTATAGAAATAATTATATTATGTTTTTTTTTTAAATATATAAACTAAATTAATTATTGCATCCAAAAAAAAACAAATTTAATATTATTTAATTCGATTAATGACTAAATCTGATGCTATCATTAAGCCTTTCTGATATGGTGAATCAGTTAATTCTTGTGCTAATCGAATCCCTTCAATACTATGTTTTCTAGCCAAAAATCTAGTTTGTTCTAATCCTTGTGACTTGTGTACTAATTCGTATGCTCGTTCAACATCACCAGGCTCCTTAAAATGACGCATTATCATTGGATTTAATTCGGGATACTAAAAAATAATAATAATAAAAAACACTTTAATAAATATCACACTCATATATACTGTTCTTAGTCTAGCATAAGAATAGATATTATTAATGTATATACAGATTTATTAAACATATACTATATTGAGGCCTAATAAAATTTTGCACTAATGATATTAAAAATAGGAAAAATATTAGAATTGGTTTACCTTTTCGCATGCGAAAAGTACTGGTGCTGTTGCTAAACCCAATTTTAAATCAGCTGCTGCTGGTTTACCCATTGCTTCCGCTGATGATACAAAATCTAACATATCGTCAACTAATTGAAAAGCTAAACCAATATTTCTACCATATTGAAAAGCAATATCGATTACTTCATCATTAGCACCAGCTAAAATGGCTACCTAAAAACAATTATAATTAGGAAATTAATTAATTATATAAAATTAAAATAAATAAATTAAACTATATAAACCAACCGATTTTAATGAATTTGCAATCAAAGAAGCTGTTTTTTTATATGTTTTTGAAAGATAATGCGCAAATCGTTCATTTTCTGTTTCCTTTGCACCAAGTTGCATAAATTCACCTTGAACTAAATCTGTTGAAATCTTAAAATAGGAAAAAATTTTTTTTTTTTAAATATTAAAAAATTAATAAAACTTTTTATATATTATTTATTTTCGACATTCAATTTTTTTTTTCAATATTACATTCACACATTGATCTACTGAAGTGCGGGGAAATGGTTTTCATATATAAATTACAAATTTATATTTAAGCCGAATTGAATTTAATTTCGGCATTATATAATAATTTTATACTAGCTAAAAGATTACTAGTTATACCTCTTTGCAAAAGAAGGCTGTTTTAAGGACTGTTGCCTAAATACAATCAGCAATTAAAATTATATTGCCTGTATAAATCAAGTTGATCTTTATCAAATTGAAGCTGATTTTAAAATAACATTAGAAGCATTCTTTGAAAATCTGAAAACTCAATTGATTACTGAAGTTATTTTAATTATAAATTAAATTCCTAAATAAGTTCCTTTATAAATTAATAACACTGCCTGAAAATTCCTAAATTTTCTATGTAAACTTTGATATCATTATTAATTATTTATTTTGGACGACTCATTCTAAAATTCTTTAAACTATTCAATAAATTCACTTATTTTTAGGACAAGGTTTTTGAAATTGACCCATCCTTGTGGTAATTCTGGTGCAGTCATCATTTTAATTATGTTAAATTTTTACAAATAAATTTTTTAAATGTGTTTTTTAAATACCTTTCCTTCTTTTTTTGAATATCTCTCATCAATAACTCCCAATGATCGTAATTATTGAAGAAAACAAAAAAAAAGGAAAGAGACAAAAATAATAAATGGCAAATATTACAATAACATGATTTTTACGATTTAACTCGCATATCCGCAAAAGATGAGATTTTACTATCATAACAGTCTTATATTTTTCTGTGTTTTCTTCTTGTTTAATAAAAATTTCATTAGCGATTTTGTTATTTGATACCAAGTAAATTCCTCTTAAAACCGATCATAAACGAAAATCAATTGCATAAGTTTAACAAATAAAATTAAATCACTTAAAACTTGAATTATTCCGAAATATTTAATTTGTTTTTTTTGTTTCGACTTCTTTATTTTTTGTTGTCTTTGGTGGTATTTTTTGAAAAATTTTTAAATCTAATCAAATAAAAATTCATTTAAAGTTAGTGAATTAAATTCAATACCTCAATACATACTTAATTTAATTTACATAAAAAAAATAGGACAAATACGAGGGTTAAATTGATTACACATTATTAGTTACACCTATAAATATTAAATTTTTGGTTAAATTGCGGCAAATTTTTTGAAATTTTTTATGATTTTTACATTTTTTAAATTTTGGACAGCTTCTTGTGTGAAATTTTCTAAATATTTTATTAAATAGTCACGTAAAAAACTACCGTTATGCTAATGATGTTTGAAGGTATTTATATACATATAGTAAAATGCAGTTACGATAAATTTAATTTGCTATCACGATCTTCAACTCATGTTATTATAAGCTATTATTAGTACTCATTCAAGGTCGTTTAGCTTTTTGTTAACAAATTCTTCAATGAACTTATAGAAATTAAAGGAATATATTAAAAATTTTGACATACCATATTTTTTTGACATATTTGAGGTTTAAATTAAATCCCAATAATTGCACTTTCGTATTAAAAAACCCGGAAAATAAAAATCGAATCGTTGGTTAAATGAAATGATTGTTTAGTAATTAAAATAATCATCACTTTATTGAATTAAGTGTTTTCTTGTAAATGAAACTTAAATAGCAATTGATTAGCTGTCTGTCAATCTGTGCGCATCTGTCAGTCTGTTCGGGTGTAGGTTTGATTTCAATTTCAATTTGTAATAAAAAATTTTAAATCTGAAATCATTCACAAACTCTCATTCTAAAGTAATATTACGTTTAGTAAATAAAAATTATTCAAATCGCATTTTCTAATATGTTAAATAGACGAGTTTAAGGTGTATTACACTTAAATAAGTTGTCTTCTCTAAGAATATTTTACTTTTCTGTGCTTTAATTTAGAAAGTTTGGCCGCAATGTTCTAATAACAAAAAAATTTAAAAATCTAACTATGCATTATAAATGACATGAGATCGACACAAATTTTACATATTTACTATTTTGCTTTTGCATAAAAATAAAACAACAAAAACAAAAACTTGGAAATTTTTCATTACATAACATTGAGTAATACTACTACTGGTGGTGTAAGACAATTCAACTTAATAGTGGTTTAAATGTAAATAAAAATAATAAAAATTATGATGATATATGTACAAAAAATACGCATATACGATTAAAACAAGTAACTCTGCCAGCCAGTTTGGCTTCAATCGTTTAACGCATAATCGTAACAAGTAAATAAAAATAAATTTTCACATTTAAATTGAAATTTCCGCATTGATTTGTAATTAATGCAACGATTTAGTATAGATATATATGTACGTGTATGTAAATGTTGAAATTCATCTTCTCTCTCCAAAACGAATACATGCAAGAAAGGTTAACAGAAATGTAAATGATAAACAGAACCGATTATAACACTTTTATAGTATTAAAGTATTAAAGCTATGAAATTCAAAACTTAACCTTGTTAAAACTGTTTCAACATTTGTTTTAAATAAGTTGTTTGTAATAACCCTTAGTCTAAATTAACCCTTACTTTCGATCAACACCTAATCTGATATCTGAGTGTAAAAAATTATGCCATTAAAAATTGTTTAATTATCTTAGCTATTTAATTTTTTTTTTTATTTTCGTGTGTTCGTTCATTAGTTTGTTAATATAAATTAAGAATAAAACGAAAAATCAAAAATTTTGCGCTTTTAATTTTTTAATTATATAGTTATATAATTATTAGCAGGAATCAAAATTTACCGACACAGCAGTTGTTAAAAAAATTAATTTTCGCCGAAATTCGCCGTAAAACGACGAATTTTCAGCGAAAAAGAAATTAGTGATTTTTCTATTGTTTTGTGGTAAAAATTATTTACAAAAGTTACTGCTTGTCAAAAATTTTGGAAACCATTTTTTGATTATGAAGCTGAGTAGGAGAATTGAGCAAGAAAATTTTGAAAGATTGGAATAAATGATTTTCGAAATGAAAGTCTGCCTTGAATTTTTATTTGTCTTCTAAAGTTTGCAAAAGCATTTTCTTTTCTGCAGATCTTCGTTCCTTATTATTTAATTATGTACTTATAAGGAAAAATACGACTGTATTTCAGAAAAATATTTCTGTCGGAAAAATTTTGTATGAAAAAAATCTATTATTGCCCATAAGTGTGGTGCACCATACCTTTAAATTGTGCTCTAATACAAAAATCTGCAAAATAATTCTTAATTTGCTTCAAATATGAATCATTATTCGGATAGCCGAATATCAGACCAAATTTTATTTAAAAGGATAAAAGGATATTTGCATCTATGTATATTAGTTTATGTATAAAAACGCATCAAACTCATTCATCAAATTAAATCGTATTGCATGTTTTTAAATCTGTATATTACAAAATATCTGGTATTAAATTTACACAAATTAAATGAACACGTACTACACATAAATATCTTATTATAAAAACATTTTTAAAATTCTTTTTGCAAATACATTCGAATATCACTTATAAATTTTACATAATTTACTATATAGAAAAAATATTAGCATAAAAAATATACGATATGCAATGTGCAACTGATCCTACTAATGTAAATATGTAATTAATAAAAGTTTAGACACCATAATTCGGTATGCATTCAAATATTTTCTTTTTGCTTAACTACTTCTACTCGTACATATTTTGAAAATTGATTTAAAAATATTTATTTGTCACATAAAAAAAAAAAAAATTAAGGTGAGGTTAATTGTTTTTTATGCAATTCACACATTTTTTTGCACTTAATCTTTGTTCTAATAGCAATAAATTTACATAAAAATTATTTCCTTCTTTAATATTGATGAGACTCTATATACATACATTATTTTCAATTCAAAATCGCAAAGAGATTTATGTTGATCTTGTTGTCTTAAACATTGCAATTATATTAATATTGACGAAGCAGTTAAGTATATATTTTGTGTAATCAACCTTTTATTGTTGACATTAAATTATATATACATATTATGTAAACATATGTATGTGCGTACATATATCTAACATTATGTATACATAATCAATTATAATATTCATTAAAAGTTTATGAGCTAATTGAATACATTGTTTCTTCTACACATTCATTAAAACACTACTTTTTATGCGAAATATGAGTAATTTTTAAAATAAAAAAAAAAGTGCGAATTTAAATTTCGCAAAGAAAATCACTAAAGCCAAAATATATAGAAATTTTACTCATATCGAAATATTAATTAGCATGTATTTATCGGTAATCATTGCTAGACAAATTTGCGTTTTCAAAATATACAAAGTGTTTCATTGTCTATACTCTGTGGAATAACTTTATAACTTTACTTATCCAAAAAAAATCAATACTAATTCTTGAACAAATAAAAAAGCAGTAAAAACAGCTTTCTTCTTTTGCACATAAGATTTAATTGCCTTCTTGTTTCCAACTTGTCGATTATTGCATATTATTGTCGATTATTATTAAACATTTTGACGCAAAGATTCTGCACTATTCGAAAAACTTATAATTAAAAATGATTTTCAGCTACAAGTTGACAGGCCCCCTGATTTGGAAATTGTAGGAATGACTTGCATATAATACAGAATTCAGTGCAAAGAACTCACAAATTAAAATGTATATTAATACAGTATTACTGCAACTTTGAAGTTAGGGGATTTACTTTTCAATTTCGTTTTGCTGTAAAGCAATTTAAAACTACCCGGTATTGAAATTACTTATACCGTTACCGTTAAATTACTTCTACTATTTAATATAAAATTTTCTTAATAAATTTGCCAAAATATTTTTCGAAAAATATTTGCCATATTTTGATTCAAAATGGAAACATCTTGTACAATTTATTAACCTAAGTCAAATATATTTCTAAAATATGCCATAAAAATTATTTGTGTATACGTAGAGTAAAACGACAAATTAAGGCATACATGTTATAATAGTAAACAATGGACACTATTTCATAAAATTTAACCATTACAGAACATTGTGCTCACCCGAAATAAGATTTATTTTTGAATTCTTTTAAAATTCATAAAACATATTTTAAATATTTAATCAAAAATTTTAATCTAAAAATCCCTTGTAATGCGAATATATAAGAAGTACATATAATTATTATGTTTGTTTATATATAATTAAATAGAATATGTTTAACAAATTTATGAAAATTTCTTAAATCGTGTTTACATAAATATTTTGTTTATCTTGAAAACTTTGACAATAACAATAAATTTTTAGCAACAAAATAAATAGAGGGCACCTTAAATACTACAGTGCATTTATAATTGTGGATAAGCTCGAGTACACATAGAAACAATATAAGCCAATGAAACAAAATATGTATAACAATATTTTAATATACGTAGCACCGCATCCAAAATAACAATTACAAGAAATTTCGTTATAAATAGGCAGGTAATTCAGTATTTACCTTAGAGTAATATACTTTTAATAAGCACCTAATAATTTGTACATAAAATTCGATGTTTTTAAACTATCTTACTTTTATTTTCATTACAGTTTACAGAATACTATATAATTTAATTTTTAGACTTTAGATTATGATATGCAGATGCGTCGGTATCACATCGCGCAGAAGTGTATACGCTTAGATAGCCGCGTCAACCTAACCTAATATTAATATTTATAATATTTTCCAAATTTTTACTAATTTCAAAATAAATTTATTAAAACAATTACTTTAAATACTACTACAAATATTACAATTTTTTAAATATTGTCAATAACATTTTAATTTAGTTAACAAAATAATTAAAATTTTCAAAAAAAAAATTATGTAAACGATCTTTAATACGTACATTGTTTAATAAAACAAAAGCATATAGTAAATAGAGAGCGAATAAAACCCATTATGTATATGAAAAAAAAATTAAAGAAGCTAAGATTTCCGAAATGAACGTGACTAAATTGTCAAAAAAAAACAAAATTTCAACATTATTTTTCCTTTTTCTTTATTTCAAATTTTCAAATCGAAACGCTAAGTTATTTGCCACCAAAATCGTCAAATTTATATAAAAACTTTTATATATCGACAAATTTATTTAAAAAAACTATATTGTATACATGTACGAGAATAAAATAAAATAAAAATGCGTATATGATAATTACTTATCTAAATAAAAATTGAATATACATAAAAATATTTAAACAACGAAATGTGAAAATTCAATAAGGAAATGAATATTTTTTTTTTGAAAATGGAATTTAATAACTTTTGGCACAGCTTACTAATGTGTGTTCCATAATATAATCTGGTTTTAAGGTTTTGTTTTTCAAAAAACCAACGTCATGGGCTCTGAAATTTCAAAACTTCGGACAGTAGAATCGGTGAATGAGTGGAATAAAATCTAAACAATCTTATATTTAAAACAAGAATCGTATGAAGGTCATATAGGAAAAAAATATCGTGACAAAGAAGAAGAATTGCATTTTTATAACATACTCTTACCTGTTGTAATGCTAAAGTAACTTCATTATTGTTTAACCTTGAAATAAGAATAGAAGCCACTGATAAAATATAATCTCCCGCCATTGTAACCTAGAAGGAAAAAGAAAAACAAAAAATATAATTATTACTTAAGAAATGCAAAACAAAAATGCATTATATAAATTTAATAAAACAATTCGAAAAGTTTTCACGTACAATTCACGATTATATAACTGTTATAATAATAAATTCGAATCAAGCCGATGGTTTTTAAAGTAGCACATTTCTCTTAAAATAGCGAACACATTTTTTTTTAATACATACAATGTAATTTTCTATTTGTACTGCTTATGACATATCGTTCTTTGCATACTTTTAGGATGACATATTAAAATAAAATTAACTCACTAATTAGATAAGTTTGGACAGCAAAACGTTTGCCCTTAACATTTTTCTTGGAATCATACGCTTAAAAGTACATGATATCAATACAATTTTAATCTCCGCACTATACTTTAAAGTTTCTTATGTTTCAATCACGAAAGACAAGTATGTAAGAAGAAGATTATTTCTATTATACTTACATATTTGCTTAAAAATATAAGATTGATTTTAGTATTTCAAATTTACAGAAAAATTTATTATGTTATGTAACTATTATAGCAAGTTTTGACCATTACAAATAATTCTAACTATTGCCCATAATATCATTAAGGGTATAACATTAAAGGTATTTTTACATTTTATATAGTCTAAGAATTCTATTCATACTAATTTTATATATCATCAAATAAATTCAACAAAAAAAAATTTCTAAATTAGTTGTTAATTAGCACAATATAAAAAGGGTATAATATTCTTATGCATAAAAAAGAACCCGGATTTTACGTAAATTTTCAATTACACACTTAAATAAATACTAAGTACTGATGATTGTTTAACGCTCAAAAAAATTTCTTTAGAAAATTAACACATTTTTGATGTAAAATTGTAATATTTAATCAATAATTTTTCATGATGATATGAAAAAAAATTTTTTTAAAGTAATCGGTAAAATATTCTATTTATTCGATTGACTTCATATTTTTTTAAGATGGAAAAAATTTTAAGGCATAATTAAGGTTACATAATTGGTAACTCTACTTAATGTAATTTTCTTAATTTTATCTACATTCTTGATAAGTGTTTTTTTTTTGGGTTATATGGTCAATTATTGCCAAAGTCATAAATTTTCCAGTTTAGTCAATATAATCTTATTTCTAATTAACATTTTTAATAAAATTTTCGTTTGTTATTACATTCCGAATCAATCAAGTCCTTTATCGTATCGCAACAGTCGATATGAAGGAAACGGAACTCATTTAATGTTAATACAAAAAAATAGAATGCGATTATCAAAAATATCAAAGGGTTGTAACAAATTTTCAGAGTTTTAATGTAAGATACCACAAAAATGAATGGATTTATCTCCAAATTTTGAATATTGGGTTAACAAATGTGAAAATATCAAAAACCTCGGCAATACTTAGTATAAATAGTGTCATTTTAATTGAATATTACAAATACATTATTAGGCAAACTAAATATGTTATTAGTAGAAATTTTTAAAAAATTTTAAATTCCATTTGATATTTTTACACATAACATGCGTTGTCTACTGTCTGACTAATGAAATTTTGTATTAATTCACTTAAATTTTAAAGAGAAGCAAGATTATATCTCGGCTTATAATAAAATTTGAATAATTTTTGAATTCCTCTATGTACCCTGCATGAACGAATATTTAATAAAGAAATTTAATTAGATCCGTCTTCATATTTTTTCTTTTTTTTGTAATATAAGAAAATGAAAAATCATAATTTAATATGATCCGTGTGATTAACATGATTGTTAACAAGGTATTTTTGTTTTTCTTTTAAAAGTCAAACAAAAAATGCACTTTTATTTTTTTTTTTTTAATAAATTCAAAAATTACCCTAAATTTTTTAAGTATGGGTTCATCAAGTCAATTATAAATTCATTTCCGTCAATCATTTTCATTTAATATTCTATGCACACATGTCAGAGTAGTCGATCATCATAGAAAAACAATAAGAAATCAAAAACAAAAAAAAAATTTATAATTCGATTACCAATAATGATAATAAAATCTACCATATAAAAGTTCAATTTTAATAATGAAAATGTACATATACCTACAAATTACATACATTTTTTTCCTAACACTAAAAATTTCAAAAGCAGTTGTACAGGTGTAAATTCAAACTTAAATTGAAATAATGATTTTATACGTTCAATAGACAAAAAAAAGCTAAACAAGTTTTAAAAGTGTATAGTAAACAAAGAAAAACTCCAAGAAGAAACTAAAACTTCACAGTCATTTATATATATATATATGTGTATGTATATAAATAACTACTAAATAACTATTATAAACTCTGATCGCGTAATAATTTCACTTTCTTTAGCGCGCCAACTTTTAAAAATTACAGAAGTATACGCGATAGCGCCGTGCCCGTCACCACATATACACAAATATTATAACAAAGAAGTAAATTAAAAGAGAGAAGAAATGAAAAAAAAAAGAGTTAAAAATAAAATTTCTTTCTATTTAAACTGCGATAATTTGTGACCCCGATATGTTGTTAAATTAATAAAGTGGTTGTTTTAATTCAAAAGATGGTTATATTCAAATGGTGTTTTTCGTTTGAACTTTAATAAAAATGTAATAAATAAAAAACAAAAATCAACAATAAAAAAAAAGGTTGTGGAAGAAATTGAAATATTTTAAAATTTATTTGTTTTTTACATGCCTAAAATATTTACAATAATTTTTGAAATACTTTTTTTTTCACAATAATTGTTTAATAAAGGGAAAAACATTCAATAACCAAAAATTTAATTGGCAAATATAAAATTATCAAAATGGAACTACATGATAGGACTGAATTTTAAAATATGATCCACAAAAAATTTAATTTTTATTATACAATATATTTGATCAGAACTCTCTTAACTCTTTATTTTCTTCGATATAGTAAAATTATGAGAATAATCCCTTCTAAATATATAAAAAAATTCAAAACTGCCAACTAAATTTTTCACTTTCCAATTCAGATGACTTGGAAACTTGGCATATTTTGGTATATTAATAAGTGAACTTGGCATATTTTTTTTATAATTCACAGAATAAATAGAAATTCAGTAATATTAATCCTCCTTTTCATTAATGTTATCCTATTTGTACAAGTTATATAACCTCTAAACATATACCGTCCCCTACTACACCATAGATAATCTAAAATAAATTTTTTAGGGGAATTGTTACGCACTTTACATATGGAAAATAATATAAGATGGAAAATAAATGTCACATTATTAATACCCCAATTTATATTAAGTACAGAATTTTCTTATATACAGAAAAAGCATTTCATATATCTAGTCCGGAATTGTTGATTCAGTGTTATAATGCACTTCAACAAAACGCAAGTCAATGGCAATAATTTTAAAAATTTTTATGAGCAATAAAATTGCAAATTATTATTATTGAATAAAATATTTCTAAAAAAAAATTAAGTTGCGCCTAATTATAAGCAATTTTTCATTTTAGCTACTAAAAAACTTCGAAGTTCATTCAAAAAAATAAAATATTTTAAATTTAGTTCACCACACCCCAGTTGGCACAAATGAACCGTTTTGCCACCACTATCCTTTGATCAACATGTCGTCATTGCACTTACTATTACAGGTGCACTATCTAAGCCATCCCGAGTCTAATTTTCCCTGATACTAATTTTCGATATGTCTGTTCCGCGCCAGCGTGTTCCGCCTAGAGCGGGGCACTTGCAGAAATTCAGAAATAAAAATTTTAACAATAAAATCTGTTTTATTATCAAATGTAAAGAATGTGCTTAATTTATATATAAAATAATTTTATATAGCTTTATGGCAATAATTTTATATTATAGCTCTAATTACATTATTCTTCAATCTTCAAATTCGAAATCATATCATGACATCAAGAAATTTATAATTTTACAGCAAATTGTTTTTATTAAAGAAAGTTTATTATATAATTTTTATTATACTAAAGTTTAAAATAATTGCAAAATAATTAATTCAATATTTTATTTAAAAAATAAATAATTTTTTTTTAAATAAGCACATTCAATATAACATTCAATGTAAGCAGTTTTTATTTTTATGTTTTGGACAATTCAATTAATAGTTCATATATTAATAAAGTGCATTCGAACTTAATTTATTAACGTCCATTTCCTTATTACACTACTTAATATTAATTTATATAGCGAATTTCAAACAAAGTGTGCTATATAGCAAAAAAAAAACAAAAAATAAATTTTTCCAAAATTTTTGCGGTAGCTAAATTATTAAACGTTCAAAACTTCCCACTTTCTCCAGTTGCATGTTGGTTATGTTACACCTTCTCTCACATAATAATATTTAATAATAATAACAATAATTAAAGCGATAAAATACAAATTTTTACGGTATATAAATTTTAAACATTAAGAGAAAAAAAAATAAGTAAATAAAAGAAGACTAACATAAAAGAAAACACAATAAAAATTAAAAAAAAAAAAATTCATTATGCTCTGTGGTCTTTGATATTTAGTGCGTTGTATATAAGTAGGTATATGATGATTCACCTGTTATAATCGTTTTGAACATTTGATTATGTCATTATGAAAGTTTTCAATTAGAAAATTAAATAATTTTAGAATTACTTAATTTTTATACGAAATTCAAAAATAGCTAATATTATTGTTATTTAATATAAATTTTATGAAATATTGAAAATTTTAAGCATAATTCATTTTAGATCGTAAATGAGAACGACATTTTATTAAGCGAATGTTATTAAATATTAGGTAATTTAAAATCAATAATAAAAGTAGGTCTTGGAGTTATGAGTTATGAGAGGAATTTATTTCTTTAATGTAAATTGATAATAAATTTTCAATAAAAAAATCTACATTTCTAAATTTTCAAAAAGAATTAATTATATGACGGTGCTTATGGAATAATTTTAAGTAAACTTATTCTTAACACAAACCATCTAAGATCAAGTTGCAAACCTTTCAAAATTTCCCATATTTGTTCAAATTTTGCGAATATTTGTTCTTCAAATTAATTAAGTTCAAAAATTTCAATTCATGATTTTTAATTCTCAATTATATTAAATAAATTTACTGTAAACAAATTTTTGCAACATAATTTCTGTTCACACACCTTTATTAAAAACTTTGTACTTAAAAGATAATAGAGTTGATAATTTCCAAAATGAATCAAAGGATGCCATTTTCACAATAGCAAAAAAATTTTCATTCACATTTCAAAAATACGAGTATTTGCGAAAAAATCTCAAGGTTAATGCAATAATAATATTATTTTTACATAGTGAGAAAAGAATATTGTAAGAAATTACTTTATTTTTGAATAACTCGAAACCTTCACTTTCTGCTAACACATTATTAATAATATTTACCGTTTAAACCTGTTATGTAATATATCAATTCAATATTGTTCATTATGATGAAGACATCAGTAAATCTGGTAGTAGAAGACATACCATGAAGAAGTAAAATATCAAAAAAAAAATGAAAATGTGAATATTTAATACATTCATTGAATTCGAAATGAAATCGAAAAACTAAAAGAAAAATTTTGAAATGTTTGTTAACACTATCGAAAGTTTAAGAGAAAAATAAATGTACATAAATTATTATTTATAATAAAATTATTATTGAACATATTTTAAGTATAATTTTAAAATTTAAATTTTTAAAATCGCTAAGATAAAAGAGAATACACACCTTTTAGTTGCTTAATTAAGGTATAACATAAAAATTTAATTTATATTTTTAATTTAAATATTTTTTTTTTTTGTTAATATTGAAGAAATTATATACTTTCAGTTTTTTTTTTTCAATTATTCAAATTATTCAATAAAATTTAAAATTCATGTAAAAGAAAATGTAAATTAATATTAAATGATTACCTTTTTATGACTCCAAATGGCATTTACACTAGGTTTTCCCCTACGAAAATCTGATTGATCTATTACATCATCATGTACTAAACTAGCTGAATGAATCATTTCTGCGAATAGTGCAACAGTTCTTTGTCTTTCCAAAAGATGACTGAAATATCAAAAATAAAAATTATTATTCGAAAAAGCTGATAATAAGTAATTTAACGTTATTTTGAACATCAATCAAATTTGAAATTATAGAAAAAAGTGCTATTTTATAACTATTTATTGCAGCGAAACCACAAACATTTTTCAAATTTTGCAAAAGCAGAAAAGTAGTAGCTAGTCTGTTCTGTTGCAGAACAGCATATTTAAACTTTAAAAAACAAAATGACCGCTATCTGAAATTCGTTACTGTTACCGAAATTTTTGTTGCTGTTTTTTTTCTAGATAGTAAGCCGCAGGACCATAAAATTTTAAAAAGTTTTAAATAATAATAAATAGTTTATATTTTAGAAGAAATTTTTTTTTCTCTTCCATCCTCTCTCAAGTTATGAAATCTCAAAATTTATAAAATTTTAATTTCTAGCTCCTTATTTTTTCGAAATTGCAAGATTTACTAAATTTTTTATGCAGAAAGCTAACGGTATATACCATGTCATCAAAAAATATGATTTTTTTCCTAGCTCACACAATTAACTCTTGAATTCGAGCATTATGTTAATACATCTTTAATTTTTTTTTTTCTCATCCTAAATATATGCAATCTTTGAAATATATTTAGAAAGTAATTTTAATCATGTAATAGATTTTTCTAAAAGCAGTATTTTCACTTGTTGAAATGTTTCTTTATAAACCATTGGTTTAACCCAACATTATTTATTATTTTATTTCTATTAAAATGAGAAACTATCCGTGTTTGCAATTGTATAACAAATAAATTTCATTATTTTAAAAATATTACAGATATTTATGCATTTATGCAATTTCGTTTACAAACACACTCAATTCAATCTTTTTCTTTTTTTCCTTATTTATTTTATTTAAAAAAAAAATACTAAATTTAAATTTATTTCGGATTCAAAAATGGCATGAAAAGAAAATTAATCCAGTCTCATCTTCTTTATTATTATTAAAATATTAAAAAAAAAATAATAAAGAAAATGAAAACTGAAAATGCATTTTTTTTTTGTTTTTATTGCATTCCTTCAATTTTTTCAATTTACAAAGAATTGAAAAAAAAAAATAAAACCGGATAAAAATAATTAAAGTTTTTAGGCAACAAATATAATTTTATGAGAATTACTATAACCGATTACCAAATATTAAAATTTTCGTAATATTAAAAAAAAAATTATTTAATGCTAGCATATCGACAAACATACTAAATATGCATAAAAGTAAGTAAAACCTATACTAGTTGTTTTAATAAATTAACCAATTTTATTGTACTTTGAATACATTGCATATACATATATACATACCAACATGCCTATAAAGTATGTCAAAAAAATTATTTTTTCTTTCTTCAATAGGTTTATTAAAAAAAAGAAACCAAAACTCTTTCAAAAAAAATTGATGCATTTTCAACAAAACAAAAAAAAATTTCAAAATTTCATATGTAAATTGCATACACGCGAGTTGACAATTTCATATACGCATTTCCACCTATACCACAAAAATGAAAAACAAAATCTAAAACAAAAACTGCACAATCATTTATATAACAACCGTGGAGACCTTTGCAACGCATTGATGGTATACATATAATGAAGATGGTATGGCGATATAGTCCACAATATATGCATAATAATAAATGGGTGTTTATTTACCCATAAACTGTTATAAATTTCGTAAATGAAAAAAAAAAACCATATAATTTCTTAAAAGCATCACAAACCATAATGAAATGCTATAAAATTAATAAAAAAAAAAAAATAAAAAATGAAAACAATGCAGTCAATTTAATAATAAACATGTGGAATTAAATGCAAAAGTATGGCAACACAGTACATAATATATATGTACATGTGTACGTGTATCTTTTAATACATTTTATGTTTTTTTTTTTATACTCACCTTGATTCTGTGTTCATATGATAGTTTATTGATCTGGCCATTAACATAACTAACATCGGTCGGAAAGCTTTACCTAAACCATCAAAATAATATGATGCGATTCTCTCTAATTCAACTTGATTTGTACCTTTCTGTAAAACCTAGAAAACAAAAGAAGAAAATCAATTTATTAAATATTTTATTTTCTTTCCTATTTATAGCTATTAAATTTATTCAAAAAAAATCTATATGTATATGGATTGAAAATTTCCTACTAATTACTTTCTAATTAATGTTTTTTTTTTTTAAATCTCTTTTCATAAGTGTGCCATTTTACAACCACCTCACGGCCACGAGGTCTTTATTGCAGTACACTTCATATTTTTTAAGAAAAGCTTTGCATTAAATTTTATACTATCAGTCCTATCATGAATTCCACTAGAAGAAACCTACAAATTACGAACTTAGCTACGACATTTTGAATGTTCACAAATCCCTTTCGTAGAGATTCTGAATTAGCAATGGCAGCACCATTTTTCGGAATATCCATTTCGGAATAGACATTTGACATGTATTTTACTACGAACGTAATTTATAATTACTCTATTACTAATAATCGAAGCAAAATTTTCGTAATTCGAAATTGGCAATAAAACATTCGTAATTTTCGGAAGGGTTACGAACTGAAATTCATGATAAGGCTGCGTATATAAGATAATTAAATTTAAAAAAAATTTCATTTTAAAAAATATTGATTAAAAAAATGAAGATTGCATGAAAATTTGTTTAATAATATTATTAAAAATCAATGTTAACAACTTTTGCCATAAATATTAATTAAATCACTGTCAAAAAACATAAAATGTGTAACCAAAAAAATTCATTGACGTAAATTGTAAATATTTGTTAAAGCAAATCCCATTTTTCAACCATTTTAAAATTTTAAATTTACACATTCGAATTCGTGAAGGTTACTTTAAATTAAATATAATAGCAAATGATAATAAATAGAAGTCTCTTTTTTTTTTAAACAATTAACAAACTGACAAATAAAAAATTACCTATCTATTAATGTTTTACAGTAAAATAATAACTGAAAATGACAACTTTTACATATGTACAAACAATATACAATTTCTGCTTTATTAAAATCTCACATTAAGTAAAATTTTTCATGTGTCTAAAATATTCTAGTAAATTTTAAGTACATTGTAGGCAAATTTAAGTTTTGCATTATAATTCATTGTATTTTTTGTTTTGTTTGTGATTATTAATAGCACATCAAAGGTGTTAAGTAATTTTCAAGTAAATTACACAATTATTTAGTTGAATGAAATTTTAACAACAATGAAAATAGTTTTTTTTTAACAATAATCAAAATAATATAGTGAAAAATATGGTGTTAATACAGTCATCCCCAGATAAATGCGTTGACTGATTTTTTTTTTTAAATTTTAAAAATCTTAAATGTACTCTCAAACAAGTTGCATTTAAGGATATTACAAATGCATATTATATAAATGGATTACTGTATATAGTATTTAAAAATTTTTTTATAATACTGCACACGTACGAGAATACTATATCGTAATTTATAACTAAATTTTATTATTATATTAAGGAACTATTAATTTAATATGTAAAAATTATAATTTTAACTTTGTGAATATTTTAAATATATTATGTTCTTACATATAGGTACTTACAAAAGTATGTAAATTGCAAATTATAAAATATGCTTATCATGATCTGAGCGGAATAATTTTAAAAGATTGTCTGTGTAGTACCGCTTAGAGCGGTCTTGAAATGGATTTTTTTTTCATAATTTTAATTCTTTAAAATAATTTCTTTTTAAACTTACATTTCGAATATTTTTATAAAAAAACTTTAAGTCATCGTCAATTAAACTATATGGATCAATTTGAATTTCTCTAACTGGACCAGCTGGCTGTTGTGTATGTACTGAACTATAACCTCTTATACTATTATTGGTATTATTACTGTTATTTTCATTTTGCTCTGTTACTGCTATTCTAGAAGGTAAATGGTGATGTGATGATGTAGCTAAACTCTGAAATCATATATAAGAAAAAAAAAATCAATTATAATATTTATCAAAAACTTTCATATAATGTTAAGTTAAAATAAAGGATGAAAATAGTAAGGGAATGTTATAGAAATTTTAGCATATGTATAATACGTACTAAGGTAGGTATATAATTAGCAGATTAAATCTAAAATAGTTTTCGAGTATATTAATCCAAAACAATTAAAACATTTATGACACAATTTGGCATATACTTTCGATACAGGGATTTATAAGAGTTTACTAGTTTCATTTAGTTTAGAGACGGGAGCGGCAGCCCAAGCAACTCAGAAGGCCCATCGGCGTTCCTCCACAGTACATACCATTAAAGTCCCTTGAAAAAGCTCAGCAGATCACCCAGAGACACCTCCAATCCGTCAAACCGATATCCTCCCAAAGAGCGCTCCCTCTTCGTCATCAGAGCGGAGCGCTAATATATTATTTTAAAAATATCATTACTCGTATTGTAAGTATTAAGTAAAGTTTATAATTTCAAAACTTAACCTGGCCACCATCCGCGAGAGTTGAAATTAATTCGTTCGAAATTAATTCCAAAGTAATTGGCATTGGATTCGTTCCAAAATAATTGGCATTGGTACTATTAAGCTCATTCAAGCCTCATTTTTTTTTTTAATGAAATTCAAAGTGACTAAATATTATCATATGAGATGTCATTTAAAAAGTTTTGAAACGCTGTACAATTCATAATTTGTGAAATTTTTTGTAAATCACCCATTCAAGGCGCTATATTTTACCGTAAATCAAATATTCCTAAAACAATCGCAGTTTATCTATTGATTTTCATGTCTAGCACAAAAATTATCTAGAAAAAGAAAACCTTTTCCTAATATAATCAAATATTTTTCAGAGTACTCATAAATTAAACAGAATCTTAAATTTTTTTTTTATTTTTTTTTTTTGTTTTGAATTTTTTGATTTACCAATATTTAATTATTATTGAAATTTCTCAATATATTTACCACCTAATTTTCACTTTCATATTTTATTATATTAACAAGATGAAGAAAACAAAAAAAACTTGTTACAAGAAACAACTAACAAATATAACCTTGTCCTAAATTTTATGTTTACAATAAAAAAAAAACAAGATTGAAAAACAAAAAACTCAACAGGCATATTACAAAATTAGAAAAATCCCTATATCTAGATTGATTTATCAATCGATTATTCAATTTCACAGCATCATATAGAAGCGTGTGATAAAATCAATAAAAAAAAAACAAAATATAAATTCCCCTCCAGAAATACTATACTGTTGCAGTCATTTTACTCACATGTTTTTCTACACGTTCATTAATTATTTTTGACAAGATTTGTTTACTTTAAATGTGATGTTACTTTTGTACCTTCATCTCTGTTGAAATTTTTCTAAAAAAAAAAGCTAAACCTAAACCTAAAGATACCTAAAAATAAGTTCGAACTAAATCTGTAAAACGAAGGCAATTATAATTGATTAATCATGGGGTATTTGATAAAAATGATAAATTATTATTATTTTCATATTTATATACCGTTATATTATGGACAATAATATGGTTGTGAAAAAAACGCGCGCTTTTTTGTATTTCTATTTTTTTCTATTTTACAATAGATTTATATAGATTCAAATTATTAGCATTTTTAAGCTGGCATTTATAAATTTTTAATTTATTTTAATAATCATTAATTATTGTTGTTGCAATATTCGATGGAAAATTATAAAAATGCAAAATCATTTTTGTTGCAATAATATGCATTCTCTTTTAACATAACCTTAATATGAATGTAGGTATGAACATAGATCTTTGTAAAACCACTCTTTAATACTAATTCATTCTTAAAACGTTTCGTTCATTGGTAATTATGAAATATTTGCCATTAAGACTCTAATAGATTTTTTTTTCCATATTAAATTTTAATATTAGCCGATTTGCAACACATTTCATGTACCTACATATATGAAATCAAAATTAAAATTAAATTATAATTAATTTAAAAAATTATAAAAAGAGTTGCTTAATTATCTATAATGATTAATTAGCAGAATCTTTTTTAGAGCGCTATTGTTGGTCGTTTTTATAAGTTGAAGCAAACAAAAATGATAATTAAAAATGAGAAATGTAAAATGGTATTTATTAGAAAAATTTTATTATCTAACTTAACTGCAACTACCGCTAATTCGAAAATTTGAATAATTTCAAGGTTTCTCACTGTACAGCGATGTTTGTACGATTTTAACCAAGAATTAAAGAAAGAATATCAAACGATACTAAAGTTATAAGAATACTTTCAAGTCCAAATCTGTAAAATGCAAATTTACGCGAACGTCGAATTGCTATGTTGTCAACGAATGTTAGAAGGAATACTGTTAGAAGGAATCTTTTAGTTAACATACCTAGAAAAATGTGAATTTGGCTCTAAGTAGAGTTTCATTTTATGCTGTCCGAATTATACGAAAAGTTCCTCAGTAGTTTCTTGTTACAACCGGAACTCAAATATCACATTTTAAGAAATTTCATCCATTCGTTCCATAGATATAGTAGAAAATGTAAATTCGGCCCTCAGATCAGTTTCCGAGCCCTATTCTTTCTTTTGTGTATAATTAAATTTCAATGAAATCGGTTGATTATTTCTCTTTATATACGCAAAAATGAATATTTGGCCAGTAGTAAACGTCCAGTTGCTGACGCCTGATTTCTTCCAAAAGTTAGGAGGTTTCGCGGAGTGCTTATATATGAAATTTCAATCAGTTGAATATTTTATTCAAAGTGGTCAAAAATTTAAAACAGGCCCGCTAAAAAAAGCAGTTCTCGAGACCTGATATATCCCAAAAGTTGATTAATCTGTGCCATAGTCGAAATAAACTTTCATATAAAATTTCATCAAATTCGGTTCAGCCGAACTTAAGATACACGTGTGCACACACAGACCGACGGGTTGCTAAAAATAGTTTATTTACACTTCCTTACTATGGAGAAATGCGTTCCCACCGAAAACTCGATATGCAAAATTGTTTGCCATCACATAACCTCTCTTATTGTATGCAATACGGTCGGCCAAAACATAACATATAAGAATCGACTGTTTTAACAACATTGTGAATATTAACTATTGTATAGGGTAGGGTTTTTATTTTAAAATTTAATTAGTTTTTAATTGTAATTACATATTATTATGTCTAAATAACACCGTAATAAAATTAATTTTTATATTTTACTTCATAAAAAATATAATTTTCGCAGTAGAAAAAAATAAGCAAACCTCCGTATACTATAAAAATTTTCTATATACTTATCTAGTTTTCATTTCACTTACTTCACTTAATTTTACGACAAGCAAATACCAACATTAATTTCGCAAAATATTTTAATAACATTACAGAATCATTTTAATTAAAATTTTTAACACTTTACAAATCAACAAAACAATGTAAGCAGGACGTCATTTTTTTTTTTGATTTTTTAACAAATCTATGTTAAATGCTTAACATTTAAGAAAAATATTAATAGAATTAATCACAAATAAAATATTAAATTTAAGTATTGTTAATTATATTAACGACATGCCATAAAATTAGCTTCTTGTTAAAAATTAAATACCATAAAATATGAATTCAAGACACTATATAAATTAGAATGTCATTATTTTTTGAGTAATTATATAAAATTGTATTTAAAACAATTATGAAATTATAATTTGATTTTTATTCATTAAAATTAACAAGCTGAACGTAATAATGATTTCAATAAACACCAAATTTTATTTAGTTTTTTATGTTTTGTAATTTTTTATCCTCAGTAGTACAGCAAAACGTAACAAATTAAAATATTAAATTAGAATTAATAAATAATTAATTAGATTTAGTAACAGGAGAACCTAAAACTTATACAAAACATCCCTACTATAGTAAAACTAGACTAGTAAAACTGTGAGCACCACCTCATACAAATGCCCAGAACTAAGAGGCCCATCGACAAACCTCTATAAAGTTTTATGTGGAAAAATTGATCTAATTTTTCGATCTAAATATTTCTTGAAATTTGTATATGAATGTGTGTATGTATGAAAAACCACTTCTATGGAAGTTTAAATATTTTTGTTTGGATTATCTTTGGTTAAAGTTTAGACATTAAATACTTTTTCCTTTTTAAATGAATAATACAATTTATTAAAGCAATATTTTTTTTGTAATTTCTCAAGCTATCTCCTAAAATTTTTGAAAAAGATCGTAGCAAAGCAAAATATTACCTAAGCCTTTATAAAGGGTAAAGAGCTTACATAGTAGTTCGCTGGTCTACAAATTTGTGTTACATTTCCCAAAAATTTTATAAAACTTTCTGCTTGAAACTCTTCTTGAATCAACCTAATAAACTTCCTTACTCTTTTATTATTAGATGAAACAATTTTTATCACTTTTCACTATAAGTATACGAGTAAGTATAATCTTATTATATAGCATTTCCAAACTGGTATACGATTAGCAATGTTCAACAACCTTAAACTTCTTGTTTTTTTTTTTTTGGTTTTGTTTTCCTTTTTCATCTTTTTTGTATTTTTATAAAAAAAAAAAATTTATACCGTTTTATACTTTCACATGCGATTATCAAATATAATGAAAAAATAAGAGAGTGGAAAACCTAAGTGCTAAACTATTTAAAACAAAAATCCAAATGAATAAAACTTTAATACAAACCACACATAAAATGTGCATATTTAAGTTGTTTTGTCTGCGCTTTTGTTAAAAACACTTTAATGAAAAAAAAAGCCAAAGTTTCAGAAAATAAAGTCAAAATATCTTTGGTAATTGCATATACCCAAGTTGCAATGCCAAGCATTAAAAAAATTATCAGCAGTAGCATTTTTTTAGCAGTGATCAACATGAAATATTTAATCGAAAAGAAAAAGAGAAGAAAAATTTCAGAGTGCAAATTGAGGATAACCAACTTTTGAACAAAAACATAAAACAATTTTTTCATTTTATTTATAATTTATTTAATTAGCGTTAAATGAATTATAAAAATCAAACTACAGTGCTGAACAATAATTACCAAATTATTGAGAAAATAATTAAAAATTCAATTAAATTCATAATAAATGGAAAAATCTTGTAAATTTCATAGTAATGTGATTATTTATAACAAAAATTTGAGGAATTTAATATTATGTGAATCCTAAAAATAATTAGTTCATTGGAAAATATTTTAATTATTATGTATTTAATTATGATCATTACGACATTTTATGTAAAAAAATTCCTATAAATATTTAGAAAAAAAACATTCAAATTATAACATTCCATCAAATCGTATTTATATTTAAAACTATCTTTGGAGGTTTTGTGCACTGGATGCATTTAAGCTAGTTAATCAAACTTGTGGACTACAATTTTTAACATGAACTGTATATAAGCTGGTATTGAATATTAAATTGCACAATATTATATTTAATTTCTTATAACGAACCGACCTGGGCTCAAACCAGAAAACATTCGATGTTGGTTTCAATAAACACTGAACCGATTTTAAACCTTTCGCCTTTGATTGTAGAATTCTATCAATAAGTGCTAAACCGTTAATTAGCTAATATTAGAAACATAGTGTTGAAGGCGAAGATTAGATAATAATAAGCAAATAATTTTAGTTTTTTTCAAAATATCTTACAAAAACGCATTATAATCATGACATTGAGCAAAATATTCACAAAATTCCAGTATGTTCCTTATCTTTCAAACTTTAGTGTAATTTTTTTTTCTTATTTTAAATTCCTCTAAAAATCAATACAATAGAAAAAACCGCAAGTCATGTTAACAGAATTGTTAATACAAGTTTTGTCAAATTTTACGATTCTTTTGTCATTTTATATAATTTTTTGCTCTACCGTCAAAGATACAATGATGACGATGATGATGTTATGTGACAATTTGTGCATGAATTTTGTGTGTGTGTAAATCATTTCCATTTTGTTTTATTTATGAAAAAAAGAAATTATTTTAACATGCGAACCATTAAATTTACACTACACCGCTCTTAGATTTCTAAAAAAAAGTTAAGCTCTTCATTTTATTTTTGTTTAAAAAATATTATTTTTTGTTAAATTTTAATCAATTTTTATAAATTTTTAATATCCGCCTTAATATATTCAGGTCCTAAAAATATCGATAAATCAAACCACTCAACTTCAATATTATGCGCATAATTATTTGATATCTTTCTATGAATTGATGATCTTCAGTTATGTCTTAATACAAATTAAGTTGTCATACACATAGGGTGAATTAATAAACTTGTAAGATGACAAACAATGCATTTTATATAGAAGAATGTAAGCAGTTTAAGAAAAAACAAACAAAAAGCAAAGCATGTATATGAAAAGAATAATAATTTTATATTAAAAGTGCGCGTAAAAATATTTGAATTACAAATTGAAATTTTAATAAAAATTTCTATAACGAGATTTTCCAGAAAAGGTTAACTAAATTACAATTATTTTTGGACCAAAGGACTTACATAATAACAAGTTCAAACGAAAACACCAAAAAGAAGGACAATTATTGATGAACGTATGCATAACAATATTTACTTGATTTCATGCCTGTAAAATTGGAATAATGGTATAAATTTAATGTGAATGACATAAATTTATTCCAATAAAGAAAAAACTTTATTAACACAGTTTTCAATTATGAACTTGTCCACAAAGATGAAAGATCTACTAAATTACCATGATTTAATAGAAATTTTAAAAGTTCTTTTCCAATTCCAGTGAAAAATATTGATCCATTAAAACTGGCATAAAAAATAAACGATTACGACATTCAAAATTCGTACCGAATTCATAGAATGCGGAATATGCCGAGGAAAAAAGAAGACTTTAAAGCCGAGAAAAATTTGACAGTGTCCATGCCGAAAAAAAATGAGTATTCAACTAAATACATCAACAGTCCCGTCATGAAGAAGAAAGTGACAACAAAACTGGTAAATATGTGCACAAACAGAATAGTTTATTGGCTGCAAAAAGGAACGACCACGGACGTCTTAACCCTAAAAGATAAAAAAAAACTAAAGTTCTTTAAAAGCTCAATTTTCTCGCATCAAAATGTACTAGTAATTTCTAAAAAAAATTCATTTCTAATGAGTCATTTAATCAACTTTTTGAACATACTGCACACATAATTATGCAAAATCTTATAAAGTTTATTTAAATTACATGGAACCGTTGAAGTGAAAGTAAATAAATGCAATATTATGTAAATTTTAGTTATAAAAACGCTGATGAATTATTATCTTTGACCTTGCCTATTTAAACGAGTAAGTAATATTAAAGATAAGCACATAATATAAAGTACATTTTACAAAATTTTAATTCAATGAATTTGCTAAATGAATTAGTCAAAAAAAAGCGGCAAATTTAAAAAACAAATATTCTACTTATTTGTATTTTAATTACTTTCCGCCTTACGTACACAGCACCAGAGTTTTAAATAAATTTTGAAATTTTTGGTTTTTTAAAGCTCTTTTTTTTTTTATACCCGTACGAACGTATGTTCGAAGGGTATACTAAATTTGCCTTACCGTTTGTAACGCTAAGAAATAACGGTGTTAGATATAGACTCAAGTGTATGTTTTTGATCAGCGTCAAATTCTGAGTTGATTTAGCTTTGTCTGTCCGTCCGTCCGTCCGTCCGTCCGTCCGAACGATAACTCAAAAACTAATTGAGCTAAGTTCACCAAATTTTCACAAATGATTTATTGTAGTAAGTGCCAGAACCCTATTTAAATTGGACGTGATCGGGGTACCGGTTCGGGTAGCTGCCATACAACTTCAAAATTTATTTGGCTATATCTCAGAAACTATAAAAGTTGTGGTATTGAAATTTCACACAAACGAATATATTAATAGGGCCAATGTGTCTCATAAAAGTCGTTGAAATCACTTATCTCCTTCTGGTACCTGCCATACAACTTCAAAAGTTATTTGACTATATTTCAGAAACTATTAAAGCTATGGTATTGAAATTTCACACAAATGAATATATTAATAGGGCCAATGTGTTTTATAAAAGTCGTTGAAATTACTTGGCTCCTTCTGGTACCTGCCATACAACTTCAAAAGTTATTTGACTACATTTCAGAAACTATTAAAGCTATGGTATTGAAATTTCACACGAACGAATATATTAGTAGGGCCAATGTGTCTCATAAAAGTCGTTGAAATTACTTGGCTCCTTCTGGTACCTGCCATACAACTTCAAAAGTTATTTGGCTATATCTCAGAAACTATAAAAGCTGTGATATTGAGATTTCACACAAGTGAATATATTAGTAGGGCCGATGTGCTTGATAAAATTCGCTAAAATTTCTTGGCTCTTTCTGGTAGCTGCCATACAACTTCAATAGTAGTTTGGCACAACCAGTATTTTGAAAAACACATAGTACTGAAATTTTGTATAAATTAATATGGTAATACGGCAACTTAAAGTCATAGTCTGCCCCATAGTTATTCGCACATAGGACAACAAATTCGTACGGGTATCACAGAGTTGACAAAGTCAACTCTACTTTTTTTCTCGTTTAACATAAAATCGAATTATTTGGGTCAATTTCAATTTTATCATTTAAAAATCATATTGTAGATGCGTATACTAGCACACATACATGTATATACGTTTTTATTATACCGCAATATTTTTATTGTACCATATTTAGTGAACGATTTACCTATCGAAACTAGCGAGTATACTTTGCACGTAAACCGCATCATTTAATTTTTCTTCACTTCTTTTTTGTGTTTATCGTTTTAGATGACCATAAATGCATAAATACAGTTGATAATATTTTCGGTACATTTTGAATTTTTTATATTGTACATATATGTATATATATATTTTTTACAGCTGGCCTTCCTTTTTTAAATTTTTAAATAAGACAATTTTTATTGTCTTTTTAAAATTTTACCCTCAAAATGCGCAAAAATTTTTAGTTTTTTTTTAACTATCAATTCAGTAATTCGATTCATCCTTGTAACAGTTAAAAAAAAATCTGCATTCATAGTATAAGTCATTTCTTTTTATTTTGTATTATAATTGTAAAAAATATAATTTAATATTACTTTTATTTAATGATTATGTCACATCATAAATTCACATGCGCGAAAGTATTATAATAGCTAAATGGTCAACCACAAGATTCATGTAAACATTTCTTTATATGCAAGATGAGCATATACATACATAAATACAAAATACATTTAAAAAGTGTGTTTGCAGAAAGTGCATTAAATGTGTGCTGGTAATATTAAAAGTTCTTGGAGTTTATGATTTCGCCGAATAGATTTTTATAAGAATCGCCGAACAAAGCTTTTGAACGGTACCTTCTACATGCATTTGTCGAATATATTTTGGAATTTTCCGCACTAAACCCTATCGAATACCTTTGGTTCCTATATTCTAATTTTTGAAAAATGACTTTCCGTCAGTTACTGTTAGAAAATAACCTTCTTTTGCCAGTTAATTCAATCACTTTTTTTAACTCTTTTATTTATAACTAAAGTTACTTTAAAATGACATAATAACAATTCTCATTTATGTCATTTATCATTATCAAAAATTTTTCATTTTCATAACATTATGTGCAAGTATTGTGGCAAATTATTCAAAAGTTACTCATTTTATGAATGACATTTTGGGATTTTTTTTTCTTTTCTCGCTGATCTTTTATCATTTATTTTAAGAGCAATAAATATAATTTTTTCTCTATTTTTATAAAATAATATAATTTTTTTTGCAATGAGTTCCTTTTTCCAAAACAAGAAATATACTTATGTATGTATGTGTATATTATATATTGCGTTTATATTATATCAAACATCAAACAAATCTTGATGATACCAACAACATTAATTATCCTATTGTTATAAACTTGTTGCATGTAATTCTTTAATTGTTAATATTTTTATAATAAATTTTTTTCTTATTTTAGTTATGACTTCGTGATTTATGAATATTTAAAAAGAGAAAAAAAAATTAAGAGAAAATCTTTATTGTTCACTGAAATTCGTCACACTAAAGAAAAAAAAACGAGATCAAATATTAATAGTTTATTAAAATTTTGTATAACATGGTCGATCCATTATAAAATTTGCAACAATAGAGAAAACAAATATAAAAAGTGTGGTTTTAAAAAGAAAAAACTGCATAATTTATTGTTTAAAATGATTAAATGCTTTTGCATACACAATTTCTAAAAGGTTATGAGTGCACTTATAAAATTTACAAAGTTGGGTATTATTTCATGAAAAATAGTTTATCTGTGGAAATAATAACGGAGAAAATCTTAAGACTAAATTATAAAAATTGTTTTGTGTTAATTACGTATATGAATTTATTTATTTCCAACAATTTTCGGTTTATATGGCAATTTAGTCCTAATAATAACTACGTTGTTAGAATTGTTATATAATAAAGGGTGGTTCACATATGGTGACCTTAGTTCTAATTTTCTATATAAACAAAAATGATTGCTATAGAATAATCACGTGTCTCTCAACTTTCACATTTTATATAGCCAAAGTCTATAATTTAAATAGCTTTTAGTTTAAGTTCCACTTAATCTCATTTCTCTAAAAAAAAACCCAGTTCTGTTACTCTGGCAGTTATTTTAACTCAAGAACTTAGCACGATGTCCAAAACTCGATAGAGCTCTCGAAGCAGAATGTTAGAATTCCTCCAGATGAAGAAAAGCATCCTGCAACATTTTGCATTTTGGATCCTCCGTCCTCTTTCTCGAGTTATAAGACCTTAAAGTGGGCACTTCTCATTAAGGCCTCATAATTATTACTTTTCCGTCTAATCATTACATTTTTAATGAACGATTTTCAGAAATTTCAACCTTGCAGTCTCATAACTCGAGAAGGATGACCAAAATGGAAAATGTCATTGTTGTGATTTTTGTTACTCAGAACGCACTCTATCATGACCTGTTTCGAGAGTACTATTAAGTCAGGACAGTAATTAGTTAATTAGAATTTCCTGTAGAGTAATTATTATTTATTAATTAATAAATTGTGTGAATCTTTAAAAAAATACATAAGGTTTTACAAATAAATAGAGCCGATATTATATGTTTGTTTAACCAATTTATAAGTAAAACACAAACAACAATACCCAATAAATAAAGAGATAATGCATTTTTTTTTAACTTAATGGAAATTTCTTCATGCAACTGCGGAACAGATGGATGACGTAATCAAAGGAACGAGTTAAAGGCAGAAAAATTAATTAAAAAATTTTTCTCCTCGAACTGGACTCGAACCAATGACCTACCGCTTTCTAGGCGGACGCTCTACCAACTGAGCTACAAAGGTATGAAGAAATTGCCGATTATGCATATGAAGTCATATGAATAAGAAACTTATTACTAAATATTATTTTCTCATAAATTTTGTTTGCATTTCATATTTATTCCTCATTTTCCTCTGTACATTTTCGCTATGTAAACTGACCTTGTTTAACATAACATTCATGATAACATAATAATATTCTTGAATATCGTTTAACATAAAAACAAAAACAATGCACTCAAACTATAAGATAATTAATCTTTTATTTTCTGTTACATTTACATTTATATGTAATAATTATATTGTATAGTATGTGATATTAATAAAAATTTGATGAAAATTATTTTTCTCAAGGACACACATACAAATATGTAGAGCAAAAATGCATTTTGTGTATTTTTATTATTAAGTATTATCTGTAACGCAACAATGTATATTATAATTACATATTTATTTTAAATTCATTTACAAAATAATTGTAATAATTTCTGTAGTAAAAATCAATTATAATTAATTATCTAATAATTTTAAAGAAAAAACAAAAGATATACATATTATATGATGCAGTCCATTAAATCATATGGCAATTAAATGTATATAGTACTCGTATGTATAACAATATTTGTATATAGATACGTGATGATTGAACAAGAGTTATTAAAATTTACGATTATTTTTTTTACGACTTCTTTTCAATATTAAATTTATTGTATTGTAAAATAATACAATAATCTTGAAAAACAGAAATGATTTCGTAATAAGTTTTTTTGTCTATATAGTGTAGCATACATCAGGGTTATGTAGATCAGGGATCGGAAATCTGTGGCCAACGTGCCACATGTAGCCCGCTAATCGACCACCATATTATTGGAAAAAATCAATAAATTTACTTATAGAGCGTGAAAGAGACGAAAGAAGCACAGGAAGAAATCTCTTTTAATAATTCATATTTTATCGTAGCAAAAATGTGTGGTAAAAATTTTATGTTGAAAAGTTCCCGCGCCCGAAATAGGTTGCCGACCCCTGTTGTACATTACAACATTACATATACATAGCATTTTTTTCGATATCAAGTTTAATGCTGAATCCTGTAGAACGTGAATTAATTGTAAAAAAAATTTTTTTTTGCATTTCCTTATATACACGCATATTTTATTTTCAGCGACAATTTCTTTTTATATTTAAATAATTACTTATCGATAAAAAAATTCATTCATTAATAATTCTTTAAAAAAAAATTATAGTTTGTATAAATAATTATTTTATGTTTTTTTAACATAATAAAAGAAAATTGTTAACATTTTTTAAAATATTATTTTACATAAAGAAATTAATGGAGTGTGTTTTTTAAAAATATTAAAAGGTCAAAACATTCTTAATATTGCATAAATAATTTTATTGTGAGGAAATGTGAGATTTAAAAATTAAAGATAATTAAAATATGCTTGTAACACTTAAAAGGAGTCAAAATATTTTGAATTTTAATAATATTTCACAGAATATCTCCGGGGGGTGGACATTAAAATAAAAATCTTTTGAATATTTTGAAATAAACTTAGAAGAGTATCTTAACTGGAATGAACAAACAAATGAGATTGTATCAAAAGGAAATAGATTAGCATGGTAACGCATAGTATTGATAACGTATTGGAATATAGTATAACGTAACGACAGAAATACAAACAAAATTCAAAAAATTTAAAAGTAAAACATTAAAAAACTTATTTGGATACTATCACAGAACCTCTACGAACAAAATCCACAAGTCGCAATTAAAAATTTTAAATTTAGTGAATGTAAGAACAATTATACCATCTATTGCACATCCACAATATATTAAAATCGAACAGAAAAACCAACAAATCGAACCTTAAAGCCGAGGTGCTAATAATTTGCGATTTTCACAAGATAATTTTCTAAAGGAGCCGAAGTTCAAAGTATCTTCCAAATTTTAACTCCGAAATAATTATACAGCGTAACTTAATCCTAAATTTCAAGTGATATTTCAAAATAACTCGAATAATATTTTCTCACTCTAAAATATTTTTCTTAATTTTTAACTGGCTTGATTTATTTCAATAAATTTGTCAATCAATACCATTGCAAATTGTAAACAATCTATACAAATAAATGATTCATTTTTTTAAAGCTCCAATTCATTTATTATCTAATTATTATATTTCATATTAATACAAAATATTTTCCGAAAAACACAAAAAAAAATCAACAATTAATATTTGACTTGCATTGTATATGAAATAAAAGAAACAACGTATGAAATCAAATTGATATAGAAATTCCAGAAATTAATTTTCATTATGCAAGAATACTATAAAATTCATTACAAAAAATGTACGAGTGTAGACAAATTCAATAAAATTTATTAGATTTCCTACACATATTTTCTTTTAAAATTTTATATTATTAATTTCCTTCTAATAAACAAGAAATTGTAACGCATTCCAAATATAAAATGCATATAGAAAATATATATATATATATATATATTGTATGTGTAATTATGAAATAGTCTGAAAATACAAAAAAAAAGTAGTAGATATAAAAAAACACGATTTGAAAAAAATTTTAACCGCATTTCTTTTATAGTTCAAAGCATTTATAAGCGTAAAAAAGCAAATAATGGTAATAACATTTTATTATTTTAATGATATTAATTTACGTAAAATTAACTAATAGCTTCACACTTATTAAAATTACCGTAATTAAATAGCTTCACATTTATACATATATAATTAATTTTAATAAAACTAACCTCAAACTATTATATTTTAATGCTTTGGAGCCCAAACTTAAATATTAAGTTTAAAGATGAGTTTTTTGTTTAACTTCTCTCTTTGTGAAATAATCTTTATTCCTCAAAAATGTATACATGCACATAACATATATACATATATGCTTGATATTTACGACGTACTGGTGGGAAATTACTAGCAAGTGACAATATTTCAATTAATTTAACTGTTTTGAAATTATACATAATAAATTTGAATTAAAATACCAAGTTGCATACTTTTAGGGGTACAAAATGAATTTACATAAATATATTCAAATATATGTAGATACTATTCACTATTGTAGGAGAACAGTGTCAGTTCTTTTTGTATTTTATAAATTTATGATACCCATATAGTTTCATGAGTTACCGAAAATTGAAATTTTTTCGAATTTAGACGTTCATTATGTATAATAAAGGAAGATAGAAGATAATTTTACTCAAAGAATAAGGCTATTTATGTTAATGTTCTATTTCATACAAAATTTTATACTTCATAACATGTAAATACTTAAATAATTATTTCTAAAAACAATTTTGTCTATTCGAATAATAAATCTAAAATTAGTAACATTGGACTCTATATATAGGTACACAAGGACATTTTGAATGTTTTCTTTAAATTAGTCAACTAATGAAAGTGACTCGATTTATTTTACTTAGACATATATAAATCTTTATGCATATGTGCTAAAATTCTTAAATGAGCATATATTGAAAAACTTTATGTTTTATCTTTACTCAAGATTTAACTGAATAATAACAATCTAATTAAATTAATAGACCAGAAAAAGTAAATATTTAGCATGTCTCTTAAAATTTCTTGTTTACAAAAAAATTTTTACAATATTTTGTTTTTTTTCTTGACAATCACTTCTTTCAGTAATGAAACTAAAATCTATATTGATCATCTGATATTTGTCTGATATGCCTAAATACACATAAGTATACGCAGTTCATATATTCTGATTATAATGAAATATTCTTTGATACTGAATGAACTTTAGAAAAATTTAAACTTGCGATTCGTTCTAAATAAGTGTGTTGATTGTTTATATCACATATTTAATTCGATTCAATAATAAATCACATAATCTATTCAACTCCGTGGCACCCCTAAAAATTAATGAAAGTTAGGTTTTTTTTTTAATATTTAATATAATTTACTAAATATCACCTTTTGTTTTTTTAGACTATATAAAATTTTAAAATGTTTTAAAACTTTTGAAGTTATTTGGCAGCTACCGACAGAAAGCTAAACCCAATTGTCCCCTCATTTCTCGTATATAATTTTTAAATATCAAGTAGGTAATTGTTGCCATCATTACTGCTGCTATTGTTATCTTTTACACCATAAAAATTCTTCTTCTCTTCTCTTCTTCTTTTCTTTGATAACAAATTTATGGTTATTATGACATTATACATATGTCATTGCAACATACATAAATTCATACTATTATAACTTAATATGCGTACAATAACATAACATTAACAATTTCTTTTATTATTTTTATTACACACATAAGAGAAGTCACTAAAAGTAATTATCATGTGAAAGTGGTTTGGCTAGTTAAAAATTATACGTATAGACAAAAAAAAAACAAAAGAAATAATAAAAGTATGAAAAATTAATGTTATTGTCATACTCGTAATTCTTTGAAAATTGGATAAGATGAGTATAACAATATTATAACATCATTACGGTCATTTTAAACTAATTATACTTATACATAATAATTTCATAATATAAGAAATGTGCTTGTGTTAAGATTGACAACTTTAGTATTAGATTTCTCTAATTTAGCAAATGAACACATTATGAATTTTTATAAAACCTTTAACTTTTATACAAACAATTCATGTTAATCTATTTATTTCTTTACTGACCCCATTATTGCCAAAAACTCAAAATCTAATCGAACTAAAACTTGCAAATTTTTCGTTAACTCATCTGATTTGCTATATTTTGTCCTACTCCCATCCGGTTCGGTTCTGAATTCTTCAAGAAGGTTCACAGAACTCCCAGTTATAAAGTAATAAATTTACTTTCTATATCCTTACAGACAGGAGAAATTCTATTACTAACTTAATCAAATTTTAATTTTTCAACAGTTACCTAAAATAATCAGATTTTAAAATGATAAAATTATAAAATATTCAAAAAAACTAAATTAATATATAAAGTAAACTAACAAGCAAAAATAAGCAAAAGGTAATATGGAAAAGTGTTAAAAATAAAGTGATAATTTCTTCATTCAATAAATTCATCGAACACTGTTAAATAATAAGGAATGAGAAGAGCTATAAAGCAATTACTATTTTTATTTGTTTTTTATTTTTTTTGCTTTTTCATTGCTATCGGTAATGATTGAAAATGAATTTGGCACAATTTTTGGAATGCGTAACGTTTACGTTTGGAATTGCTTTTTTGTTTTTTTGTCTCATTCCTCTCTATTGAATGTAAATAAATTCGTAAATATAGGTAGGTAAGATACGAATAGATATAGATAGGATCGAAATTTATCAATTCAATGGGTTTTTGTTTTGTGTTTTTCTCGCTTTTTTTCCATTCCAAATGGTATGGATATAGAAACTATTGCGATATTGTATATTGAAGATTCATTGGTTATTCAAAATTTAAAATCAAATTTACTTATGTAAAAATATTTTTTATTTAAACATTCAATTTACATTTGGTTTTCATTTTTCGTTTTACTATTTTAATTTTTGCTTTTAAAATTTTACTTTGACGGATAGTTACTGAATTTTTGATGAGCATATTTATTATAAGCATACCTAAGAGTGTATACCTATGAGTTTATGAAAAAAAAGGGTGCTAGGAATTTTGATTACAAAAAATAACATTAAAAAAATTAGCACATAACGAATTGCAATGCATAATTTTATTAAACAGAAGAATATGAAAATGCGTTTTAAACAGTTTGTTACAATTTTAAGGACGCTGGTAAGGTTTTTGTCAATATTTCTGTAAAAAATGTAAACTTGGCTCTTAGTAGACTTCCGCTGGAATTCCCTGAAAAGTTAGGTAATTATTTTTGGTAACCAACCGAACTTAAATATTAAATTTCAAGAAATTTCATCGACCAGTTCCATAGATATAGCAAAAAATGTAAAATCACATTAGTTCAGTTTCTGAATTCTCTTTAAATGCGCAAAAATTTAAAATCGGCTCGCGAAAACTTTTAAAATCGGCAAGTTCACGAGGCTTGATATATATCCGAAAAGTTTTTAATTTTGTGACATAGTCAAAATAAACTCACGTTACAAGTATAAAATTTCGTAAAAATCGGTTCAGCCGAACGTGAGATACACACATGCTACACAGATCGACAGAGAGACAGACAGATCGGCAGACCGACAGATCAACAGACCGACTGATCGAACTGAACAACAGACCAACAGATCGAAAGACAGACAGATCAACAGACTAACAAATTAACAGGCCAACAGATCGAAAGACAGACAGACTGACAGACTAACAAATTGTAGCAAAATACATATAGCCTTTATACATTTTGACTCATTCTCATATCACACAATACGACATCATATTTAAAAGTTTTTAATGGTAGTTTAAATTTTTCAGTTTTATAATATTGATTCGCGTTATTATTTGAATTTTTGCAATAATCTGCACGATCTTTAAAATTCAGATATAAAAATTTAATTTGAACCTTTTAATTTAATTCCCTTTTTTTTTCTTCTTGAATAAATTTATGCAAAGAAAATTAATTTCATATTTAAAATTGCTTAACGTTACTATGCGGAATCATTTAATTTAAAATAAAATAAAATTTAACATTTTTTTGGACAACATTTATGAAATTTTACTTCCTTAATTTTTACTGTATAAGTGTATACATTTAATTTAATATACATACATACCTATGTATACATATGCACAATGTTATAAATATGAATGCTCAAAAATCATTACTGAACGTGATAAAATTAATAAAATTCTTTATTGAAATCAAAAAATTAAAAATATATGCATATACTTTATGTGCAGTATGGTAGCAAAAATTTTTACATACATTATGTAAGTATGTACATACATATATATGTATACGACGTAATATATCGTTAATAGTTTAATTATATCGTTACCACCAGCTGATCTCAGTGATAATGATGTTATTCGGATACTATTTTCTTTTTTATATTGCATGAAGTTTCAAACAAAACAAAAATTTCTTCACTTATTCAGTGTACACTCTTATTCACATTTATATGTATAAGTATACATACAGAGTTTAAAATCGTCTAAAAAGAAGAAAATTTTCTAATTTAAATACAATTGCATAAATAAATTATCGGCATTTTGTTTTGTAATCGCTTTTTATGATTATTTTATTAATCATAGCTTTAATGCTATATACATACTTACATAGTATAAAAGTATGGCATGCAGCTATAAATGCGAATAAAAAAGAAAGCAGCCACTAATTTAAATACAAAGAAGTTAAAATTAAATATTTTCGAATCTTTTACAAAGGTCATGCTAAAAAAAATTTTAATTATATGAGTAGAAATTACATTTTGAATGCACTTTTTTCGCTTATTCATTAAAATTCTCACAAAATGTGCATAAATTTACAATAAAATGAACATTGTTATAAGAAAATAGTTAACATTAGTAATATACTATACGTATAGTTTTACTATAACAGACGTTGTTTTTGTCACACGTTCATAAATAGAAAATATATAATAATTTAAATATTTAAGGGTTAATATAATTTTAACCCTCTAGGTTTTGTTAATATAATTTTTTATTTAATTTAATCATTAAATAAAAAATATTTTTCTGGATGAAAAATGTAAAATTGATCGTTTATTATTTTTGGTTTCAGACTTTAATAATCGTGTTTTTGGTTTGATTTTTTCATTTATAACATTTTCTTGTTGACGATTTATTAATTAAATTACATTATGCGACATTATTTCAGTTATCGTAAATTTTTCCCTCGCTTATCGTATTTTTTTTTTTTTAAGGAAAAACACCGATTTGTTAAATTTATTAGAAGTGGAGAATAGTAATAATGAAAATGAAGAAAATGTTTCACCAGAAAAACCAAAATTCCCAATTTAATCCCAAATTAGAAAAAGCTTTCGAACTTCTGAATTCTGCTATTTATATTTTTGGAAAAATATGAGAATGAAGTTACCGCCGGCATATGGAAAAGTGTGGAGCCTCACAAAATATTGAAGGGCACAAAAAAATCTTAAAGCAAATATTAATTCACGATTTTGTAGGAAATTCAGTTGATGTCAATGGAAAAAAAAATAATTACCTACGTATGTGTATGAAATCAAAACATATTATGATATAATATAATTTTAATACGTTCCTATTTTTGATTTTTTTTTTTGTAGTATGTATTGAAATCTTATGTTGTTTTATAAACGAACACGTTTCATGATCATGTAATTTCAGTTAACGTAGAAAATTTTGGGTCTCAAAAATTACGTTAAGTGAGGAATACTTGTACGTTCTTTATTCACAGGAATTTATTGTATATTCAAGCACCTTTAAAAGAGGACTAAACCAACAAGATCGGCCAGAATTTCTATTTATCACTTAACAAAAAACTCATAATTCTTCACAATCTTCAAAACAATTACAAGTGTACAATAGTTTTTTTTTTCGGTCTAAATTACAATTTTTAAAAAATTTTAGATTCTACACTATTTTTTCTGTTTTTCCTTAATTTTACAAACTGCAAAAAATATATCCTTTTGCCTTTTATTACCATAAGGTCATATAAATAACAATAGAATATCAAAAATAATTAATTTTCTTGTATTAAAAATGTACTACTGGTCATTGTTTATTTTAAAAATAATTTTTTAAAATTTTATATCGTAAAAAATTTATTCAAATAACTTACTCAATTTATGACAGATCATTAATCTATAAACAATTAAAATACATACAAAAAAAAATTGCTTAACAATTCATTGATTCATTTTAAATAAGAAATGAATGACCATAATATGTAATCAATAATCGTGTTTCTTTAAAATAAAAGAATTGAAATTCAACATTGTTACTGACCATAAAGAAGAAAACAAAAATGATTGCAACAACTCAAAAAAATATAAAGGCTAATTATGTTTAAAATGTCAATAATCGAATGTTAAGTTTTTACTTTTTAGCACTTTTCCAAAAATTTTTTTGAAAAAAGTGCTTATTAGTTTCACTCTGTCCGTCCGTCCGTCCGTCCGTCCGTCCGTCCGTCCGTCCGTCCGTCCGTCCGTCCGTCCGTCCGTCCGTCTGTCCGTGTGTCTGTTTACAAAACTTCTACACCCTTGAAGATAGAAAGCTGAAATTTTATATATACATAGATCTTTACTAGAAACTTATTTTCGTAGAACAAAATTTTTACCTATCTCCCCCCCTCTAGAAGTTATACCCCCCCAAAACCCTAAAAATGGCCTTTTTTAAATATTTGTTGCAATGAAACCATAAGTATTTTTGAAATTTTGCAAACGCAGAAAGGCAGCGGCTTGCTTCCCCTAGCGCGGTATACTATAGCTAAACTTTAGAAAAACAAAATGGCCGTTGAAATTTACCGTTATCTAAAGTCCTTTTTTTCCAAATTTTTGATGTCGTTTTTCTTCTAGATCCTATATTCTAGAACTTTGAAATTTTGGAGGCTTTTAGACATTAACAAATAGTTCATTTCGTTAGAAGAAATTTTTTTTCCATTTCCACCCCCTCTCAAGTTATCACCTCTTGAAAATCGTAAAATTTGAATTTTTGACACCCTATATTTCCGAAACCGCAAGCTTTTTCAAATTTCTATAAACGCAAAAAGTTAACGGTAAATTCCATGACATTAAAAAATATAATTATTTTTCTTAACTCACACAATTAACCCTTAAAATCGAGCATAATGTTAACCCCTTTTTATGTTAATTTTTGCTTTATTTCAAAGACTGCATATATGCGTCATCCTAAATATATGCAATCCTAGTAATAGTTTTGTATATGAATGAAAATAATTTTTATAGTGTGATAGGTATACATAGACTGTATTTAAAAGCAGAATTTTCACTTGTTGAAGGGAAAAGTGCTACAATACAAACCATTGGTTTGACCCAACTTTATTTTTACAACTATAACTATAAAGTACTATAAAAAATTAATCTTAAGTTAAAAAATTATAATACTTAATAAATTAAATGCACATCATATACAGTAAAGGCGCAAAAAAATAAAATACAGCACAGGCGGTAGTGTGAACAGAATAACTCCGCGCCTCTTAGTTCATAATAAAGAGTTTGTTCACAATGTGGGTGGTTTAAATTTTTTTATATATATATGTACCATAGACTTTAGCGTTAATACAAAAACATTTAGTGTAATTTACTTTACTTTTGCCTTATATTTTACATTTTTTTAAAAGTAATAAGCAGTTATAAACTGTAAATTTATTGAACATACATGGTGCATGCATAATAGTAAAAAGAATAATATAAGACGTTTCTATTCTTATGAAATAAACAAGAATATTAATCTCTAAATTTCTAAAATTATATATTTACATACGGGTCACTCAATTCCCGATGCAAATAAGACTTTTCCAAGAAGCACTTCAAAAACCACGAAAACGAAGTAATGTGGACATATTATATAAATTTGAATTTACATACAAATTAATTTTTTGTGAATTGAATGAATAAAAATTTGAAATTGGTCCATGCATGTATGTAACATAACTGCAAAGTTAACAGTTTGACCAAAGCAAATATGATAAGAAATAGAAAATTTTTAATAATGAAAAAGCACTTTTATATCAATGAGTTTGGCTGTTCGTACAATAGACTAGAGTGATAAGTTATTCAAATTGTAAAGTATTAACCCTTTCCACTCCAATGTCGAGTGTAACTCGACAATGATTTTGTCGAGTGATATACATGGTGTAATACCTGTCAAATGTAAAAATTTTATCGATACTACATAATAACATGATAACAACTACTTTTGTTATCGCACTGTTATATGTTCGCGTCGTAAACAACTTATCTCTGTGCTTCATCTGTTAGCGTGGAACTGGTGGAATAAAAACAAAAACAGCTTTGGAGTATAAAGAGTTAATATTAAAAATTTTTTTTTGCTCATATTAAGTGGGATGTTCACACAACCGCGAGTGTACTGTATAGTTAATTTAAATAAATTTATTTACTTGTGGTATTTGTGAGAAATAAAATTAAATTTACTTAAGTAATTGTTTAAATTTAATTTTCATATACACTTATTGTATAAAATGTACTTATAGTATATTGATATAAAAAATAAAAAATTCAACTGGCATAATCGATTAACTACCTTACTACCTTAAAAATGTTTAACAATAAATTAAAAAAAAAAATTTTTTTTCTTATAAATAATTTTCGTGTAAATAAAAAAAAATTTTCTTTTTATTTTCTTTATACCTTTTTTGCACTTTCCTGCGTTTACAAATACTGTTTACATTGGATTTAACATAACATATAACACGTAACATTTAAAGCAAAACAATATAAATTAAATTGCTGTACAATTTAAACAATCATAGGTAATAATAAATTGTTTTGCTACCAACTTAAAACTTAATTATTATTTTTATTACTTTAATTATTTTTATTTATTTTTAATTAAATTTTAGGAATTTTTAACGTAACAAAAATAATTTTAAAAGAAAATTAAAGAAGCAACAATAAAATTCAAAATTAGGTTAAACAAAATTTTTGATTTTTTTCTCCGATTTTCACTCACTGGTGCTGGTTTTAAAAGCTCTTTGACCGTTATATATTTTTAATACAATTCTTTTAAAGGAATAAATTCTTTTGAAAAATAAAATTTTCCTTATTGCAACTCAATTCCTGACTCTTTACATTTCAATTCTTAAAAATATAGAACAATCTTCCAAAATAATTAAAATATTTTCTAATACTAATATTTTGCATTATACTTAATAAAATTATTGCTTTTATTTTTGCCTTAGAGCAAAACTATCCTAAATCTAGCAAAATGTAATTTTCTGACCATTTGATTTTCATACATTTTTTGCTTCTATAAATTTTTTTTTGTGCTTCTTCACTCCTAGGAGGAACATAGGGCTAGTGCATAACATCCCGCCCTAGTTTCATAGCGTCTCAAAGTTAACTAGTTAGCCTGCCGTAGTTTTATTTATATTAAATATTTAAGTTTATTAATATTTTACTGTTTATTTCTCTTAGTTTTTTTAAGTTCGATACAGTTCGGTTTTATCGACGTCATAATTGTTGCAGCATCGAAACGAAACTGTAAATTCTGTATTAGTGCAAGTGATCAAATTAAGTAAATATGTATGTGACTATTAAAAAAAAAATTGGTTATAATTATTTTAACTTTCTGTATTGACGACTTTCCTCGTCTTTTAATTACCGACGTCTTTTAATTATTGTATTGCATACAATAAGGGAGGTTATGTGAAGGCCCCTTTTTTCGGATGTTCCTAATTTCGAAGGGAAACACATTTCTTCATGGTAGGGAAGCATAAGTAAACCATTTTTAGAGAAATGACAGTGTATCGGTTTGTGGGTCGGTCTATCGGTTTGTGTGTGCCAAATTCACAGGTATCTTAACTAAAAGCTTACCAATTTTCTTAAAAATTGGAAAAAAGTTTTTAAAAGGCATTTTCATAATTTTCTGTAAGACTTTCGCTATTTTAGACAATACCCCTTGTGGTCGTTTATGTACTGATCAAATCAGATTTTTTTCATCAATATGAAACATTTATATTGCGCATACATACATACATACATATATACAAATTGTTTTATCATAGCTATTGTTTAATTTCACATTGTAAATAACCTTTTTTAATCATCAAAACTTATGTGACTTTTAATTCTCAAAACCTTTATTATACATGTACCTACTTACTTTTTTATCTAATTATTGTAAATTAAATAGTTTCACTTCTTAACAATTCTCTACAAACCGGAACCAATATTAAAAATAAATGAAATGTTGTTTTGTTTTTCTTTTATCACATCACGAAAAAAAAGTACAGTTCACACATTCGCGAATCGTTTTTCATTCCAATTAAATTTTATAAAAATACATGAAGTAAAAAAAAAGAGACAAAAACCCCAAAAAAAAAACTAATTTAACGCGTCGTAAAACTGACCACGCCATATAAGAAACCGAAAATATTTGGAAACTTAAGAAAGACCCCAAAACAAAAACAAAAAAAAATTTTGCACTATAAAAAACACAAAAAGCGTTGAATTTTTACGCATGCAGAGCAGCTTAAAATTGAGATTTAAATCAAACCGAACTTCACATGTATCCGCAAAATTTTAAATTTGCGTGAACCAAAACCGTTTCTTTTTTTTCTTATTTTGCATTTAATGAAAAAAAAATTGTAAGTCTATACCACAATAGCGCGAAAACTGAGTTATTTTTCGTTATAAATTTTTTTATTGCTGAAAGAAGTCAACAAAAGTGTGTACAGGTGTACTTAAACAAAAACACAAAAAGAAACAAAAAAAAAAACCAAAAAAATCTTGTACCTGTCGATTGATTTTTTCACTTCTTCCTTTAATAAAGAAGAAAAAATTTCTACTTTTTACATTTTTTTAATTTTTTTTTGTTTTGCTTTTCTTTCCGCTTTACTTACATAACATTCGCAATAAAATGCAGACAAAAAAGAAGAGAATTCCAAAAAAATGAAATCGAAAGTATAATTGAAAATTGTTATTAAAGTGGTAAATTATAAAAAAAAATGTAATGAAAATAAAAAATATAATCACCGTTATATAGTATAACGGGGGCGATTACCTGAAAGTTCGCTTAATTTTATTTCACATTGCATGATATTATTTATTTCATATTATAATATAAATACGTACAATTTATGTATGTATGTACCTAGCTGTGCTCATATACATATCTAACTATTACATACTATATTCATTTATTAAAAAAAATTATATTTTATTAATGAAAATTTATTATACATATATTCCAACTTACAAACAAACTTCCAATATATGAACTTACATACCAACACTTATAATATTTGCTAAATATCAACAAAAACTACTAAAAATTTAATAAATTTTAAATAGTAGTTGGGTTTTTCGCCAAATTCTCCATTACTGCTGATAAACCAATTGAAATATTACACGAAGTTTCATATATACTACATACAAAATACCCTGGTATCCAAAATGTAGTAAATGCAGTAATACATTGTATCTGTTATTTATATTGAAGAATAAAAAATTTATACAGTGTAGAAATAATAAAATTACTAAAAATTTAACTGTGCAATAAGACGAGAAACAACGAAGTGAAAAAATCGAGACTTAAACAATGCAGTCGTTTTTTTCGTTTCATTACGGTATTAATACAACAGTTAAACAATAGTAAAACTTTTTTCACTGCATTTTGGATGTAATGGATAACTGCTACGAAACTGCTGTTATATCGTTTTATTGAACTGATTTGAATTATTGAAGTGAATTTGTCCAAAACGTTAAAATTATTGCATACTCTATAAAACTATCAAAAACTAACTCGATTTTGACGTATTGATGGTTTTCTAATAGACAAACCCTATTTGTTATGTTAAAATTGTGATAATGCCGTAAATTTTAAATTAAAATTTCATTTAAATTTAAAAAAAAAAAAATTTGTTTTTCCAATTTTTAGTCTTCTTCATTATTATTCAAAAGTTGAAAAATCAATTGAGGAAATTATTATTATAAGAATTCCAAAAATATAATTAACAATCCAATTACCGAATCAGAATTTAATAATTACATTATGACATAATCGATTATATTCGATCACAATCGATTGATCTACTCTACTTAGATATACATAAACTCTTATTTTTCGCAAAATAAATAAATGCAAAAATCATTCATGTAAGCGCTATTCACTAGAAAGTTAAAAGCGTGTACAAAGAAAACAACAAAGTTTAAAAAACCTAAATGCAAAATTATGAAATTTTAAACAATTTCGTGTATTATCTTTCTCCTCTTGTACATGTGAAGACATCAGCAATTTTTTTATTTCAATTGCCCACTTTGAAAACAAGCAAATATAAAAATATTGGAGAGTATGTCACTTAATCCACTTATAGAAACTGAAGTGTCTTATTTTTAAATCGATTTACTTAAACAAAATAAGAAAATTTAAAGTCAAATAAATCAGATAAATGTCAAAATTCAATTTGCTTTTAAAAATATATTTTGACAATTTTTTTCTTATGTAATTAATGAATTACCATTTGTGTTACATTTTTATGTCAAAAAACAAAAAAATTTAGAAAATTACGAAATGTGTAGCAAAAATTGATAAAATTTTGCATTTACTAATATTATGTAACAGTCTAGAAAATAAATTTAATATAAATAAGTGACTAACGAGTAGCAATAAATTTTTTTTTATCTCTTAAATAGATTGCTTTCTATGTTAGATTGAAGAAAGAGAAATCCATACGTTCACATTTTTAGTTTTATTTAGCACGATAAGTCTAAAGTTACTAGACAATTTTTAAGCAATTATGTACTCTTAATCTGTCTTAATCTTAATCGCGCTGTTTTCAAAATATTATTGGGTTTTTTAGCTAGAAAATATTAAATTACTTCTGTGTAATACAAAATTGCGTCTAATAATAGTTGTTGATGCATTTTGACTTCGAACTTAATTTACAAATTCGGCTATTTAATTAGTATTTTATACTTTTATCAAAATTTTAAGAATTTTTTCTTTGTTCACATCCACATTTAGCGCTCTAATTCCCACCCAAAATTTAAATCTAAATAATTGGAGAATTATTTTTGTTTTTGTTAGGGAATCTCTCAACAACTTTTATGATAACTCCACTTGACAGACAAATAATTATTTATTGAATTAGGAATAATAGGTGAATTAACAAAAATGAAAATTATAATGGGAACACTCTGTCTTTATATATAGAATTCGGAAATTAATAAAATAATTTTAATAAATGAATTCTCTAAACTAACCAGAAATTACATTTTTGATAAAATTTATTAATAGTTCGCCTTTTACATAATAATTAAGTTTGTATTGTGGCATATAGATTATTACATATATTACCCTTTTTAAGAAAAATTTGCTATTAACTAGTAATAATTAAATATACTTATATAATATTCTGAAACAGAAAACAAGTAAAAACGATTGAATTATACCCTGCCTTGACAATCAGAGTATAAAAATTTGTTTTGTTTTTAAAATATTTAGAATTAGCTTATCATGGTTTTATAGTTCCTCGAACCTGTCAGATTATTCCACAAAAACTTCAAGCATATGTCTGACCCATAATTAAACAAATAACTGCCAAGTCTCATGAATATAACTTTGTTATTTTTCCGAATATTAAAAATTTGACCTTTTAAGGTTGTATGGGAACTACCTGAATCAGTTATTACAGCTATTATATTAAAATTTTTAGAGCGCATGCAAGATATAATTGAACACATGTATACAAAATTTCATATTTATGTATATCTTTATTAGTTTTTGAAATATTTAAAATAATCTCTTTGAGTGTTACGGCAGCTACACGAACCCATTTTCCGAGTTGGTCCAGTAACAACATGATTCTTCCTTGGAACAAAAAAAAACAACTTGTGAAAGTTTGGTTGCATATGCTTTATTCGTTGAAATTCGAATTATCGTGCGATTGGATGGACGGATGAACGGACGGACGTACGGACATGTCTAAATCAACGCAGAATTTTACGCTGAGCAACAATATATATGCCTGTCCATACCAAAGACGACTCCTTTAAGAGGGTACAAACTCCATGACAAAGTTGACATACCGAAATTCAAATTTACTAAGGTGAAGGGTATAATAAATTTGCTCAAAGTCATAAAAAAATTGTTTCAGGCATACAATTACATGCCTTATGAAATGCAAATTAAGATTAAAATTGCTCAACTGTTTAACAAGAAAATTTTTTAGTTTAGCACTAATTTTATTATAATAATGTTATTATTCGTATAGAAATTTGCATATTTTTTAAAAGATTGAGACCTTTAAATTTACAACCTTAACTTTCATTACCGTTCAATAAAGACTTTTAACGAATTTCAACTGATTATATGCAAATTATGAGAAAAATATTAAGAAAGTTCAGAACATTTTTAGAGCTCTTCTTGTATTTCGCAAAACGAAGGAAATATGGATCATTTTACTTTATTCCCTTTTTTTACCACACATCGTTTTGCATGCAGACGTTATCCACAATATGTAGAAGCATATATTGCAAACAGAAGAACATTTAAAATTCTCGGAATAAGTAGACACTGTAAAATATTATGAAAAAGTAATCATCTATAAAGAGAGCGAATTTGTTTTCTATACAGTATAGGAAATTCCATTTTTACTTTGGTGGATTTTCATTATTATGTACAACATAATATCAATGAAATCATCATCACTCAATATATTGAATAAAATTTAATAATTTACTTAATAATTTTTAACTTAATCAAACAAATTACAAGTCATGATCTCAGAAATAGTTTTATCGGTTCGCAAATAGAATTTTTTATTTTAGAAAAAACTCCGTGATTAAAATTATTTTATTTCTTTTGTTGTATGGTATATATAAAGGAGACAATCACTAACTCATGTACATATTATGGAAATTTTAATATTTTAAATGCATTTTTATTGATTATTGTAAGGGTGCAGCTTAAGGCGAAATTCAATTTAATTTTATTATTTAAATTAAATTTTAACTTTTCGCAATATGATCATACATTGGTCAATAATGGCATGATTATAGGTGTTGTGTGTAAAGAAAAAAAGCTTATTTTACTCACATTTCATTCAAGAATTCAATACTAATATAATGAGTTCAAGAATTGAATACTAAATTAAGATCAAGGTTTTAAGGAATAAAATTAATTTAAAGTTATCATTTTTTGTTTTCATATAAAAATTTTCATTGATTTTTATTAAACCACGTAATAGAAATTTTAAAGCCTGAATTAAATACGTTAATCTTATATGGGCAAAAAAATTATTTTATAAAAGTAATTAAATCTTTTGCAAGTACGTATAAGATTTTGTTTAATTAACCATATTCTTATACAGATTACGTATATCTTTCTGTCAAAATTTGCTTTTATTGTCAATGAATAAAAACGCGGACCGAATTCGAACAAAAAATTAGAGTTTCACATTCAAATCTGTTCTATATTATTATATAAAATGTCAAATGTTATATATGTTTATTGTTATATAAGAACTGTTATGCATACAATATTTACTATAATACTAGAATAGTAAAATAAGTAATTTACGATATTATTTACTATAATACTTTTATAAATTCCCTTTAAACTGTTATATGATATAACTGTTATATATAATACGAGTATTACTTATATAACATATTTGATTCTATCTGATTTCAATTTAAAATAATGATAAGATTGCTTACTTTACATAGTTTTTCCAAATAAAAAACATAATATAAGAGATAATTTAAATCATGATTGATTGACGTGGACGGTGGTGCATTAGGCCTACCGCACCCCAATTAGCACAAATGTGACGTTTTGCTACCACTACCCCGTGATCACCAGGCGGTCAGTGAACGTACGAATACGTATCGTAACACGCATAAATTAAATCATAATATTTAAACTAACCACTAAATGTCAACCTTGTTCGAACATTAACATACTATAAAAATTATACCTACTAGGTCTTGTTTAAATCATTGATATTTCTGTAATAAACTCAAAGAATATAAAATATATCAAAAAGTTTTCTTCATTTCATGTAAGTTAAAATTAAAACGATTTCAATTATAAATTAAAAATTATTTGACACAAGTTACATAAGCATAAACTTTCTTTTGCATAGCTTCATAAATAAAAACTCTAATGAAATGTCAAATGAAATTTTTCAAAAAAAAAAACATGCCAAATTTATTATTTGACAAAAGAAATTGTAATAAGCGCATTCTTATTAATTCCGCAACTATGATGTTGTATTAGTAAAATTCATAATTTAATTAGTGCAATAGGCACAATCCTATAAATATATATGTTCTTGTTATTGTGTGTTTCAATAGTAGATTGTATGTAGCAATCAATGTAAACAAAACAAATACTTAGTAATCATGTGTATTACAGTATAAGCAATGTAGAGAACATTTCGTCGGCAATTTCTTCATGCCTCTGTGGCTCAGTTGGTAGAGCGTCCGCCTAGAAAGCGGTAGGTCACTGGTTCGAGTCCAGTTCGAGGAGAAAAATTTTTTTAATGAATTTTTCTGCCTCTAACTCGTTCCTTTGATTACGTCATCCATCTGTTCTGCAGTTGCATGAAGAAATTTCCATTAAGATAAATTGCAAATGTTTCTTTTTTTTCATAAAGTAATAATTTCTTATTTTTTCACGAAAACTTACACGTGTACGTGTACACAGTCGTTATTATATCTCCTTATAATAAAAATTAACCCTAAGTAACCATATAAAATCTAAACTTGCACATACAAAATATAAAAATGAATCATGGGAAGTTCAAGATCAAAAATATCAAAAGTTGAAGTGAAAGAAAAAAATTTTGTCAAGATAAATGTAGTGATAAAACACAAAGTAAGCTTTAAAGGTGACAAATTTTAAGAGCTCAAAACAAATTTTACAAAAAAAGAATTTCAACTTTTAAGATGATATTTGGAGTCAAAGCTTTTACCGTAATTAATTTCATTTTCCACATGGAATTCATGATTTCTTATTTAATAATATTGCCAAATTTTATTTTGAAAATATGTAAGGGGTTCTTATTATCGTAGATAATTTTCAAAAATGTTTTTGATATTAATGTATTATGATTACATTATAGGTCTTAAACAGGTCGAAGCTAAAACATTAACTTATATACACTTCTGAAAACAAAATTACAGAATGTACATAATTAAACTTGACATACAGAATTTTTTAACCCTCAATGATACAGATTTAAATAACATTCTTAATTTTCCTACTATTTTGCTACCAAAATTTTGACTGTAAATGTAAAAACATACTGCCCTATTTTGAGCTGTAAATTTTTATTCTCTCTTTATGAAAAATCTTAACATATTACAAAAAAAAGAAATAATTCAACTTGTTTTTATTAACAATTTTAAATAAAAGCCTTAAGAGAAAAAACAATAAAATAAAAATTTGTCTTCCACTCTCTTTATTTTAACTTTAATCATAAATTTTACTTTTGTTTTCTAGTAAAATATACTCTTAATTTATTTATTTTTATTTTATCCAGTTAAACATAATGTATAATAAATACTCGACATAACTACATACATATATACATACTTATAGGTTAAATATTTCTGTTATATTACGTATGACATAAAGTAATAAAAATTTTTCGTAGGTTTTTATAGATTTTTTTTCTTTGAATATTGAATTGTTGTGACCAATGACAATAACAATGATCTTATGACTAAAATATTAAAATTATTTTTAAAATTTAAAAATAAAATTTTTCTCATAATTGCATTGACCATAAAATTAATAAAAAAAAAAAGAAAAACTACATAAATAATAAAAAGAAAGTTGTAAGGGGCCTAAAACTCATCAAAATTCATAATTTATTAAAATTTCTGTAGGTATGTATAAAACGATCAATATATGATGGTTTGGTGCATTATGGTTGTCCAAGTTTTGATACATCAATTATTTAAACAATTTATGGCGTAATATTCTTGGGCTTCATGGCTACTATTAAATTTGTTGCCACACTATAATTTTACTGTTATATAAATTGTCATTTCGGGAAATTTATTTCACGAAGATCATTAACAATTTTAGGTAATATAAAAAATTTAACATAACAATTAAAAATTTTAAGTGTATAAGTTTTTGTATATCCCTTAATATCACTAGAAGTTGCCGGATAACTTAAAAAAAAATTGGTAAATAAGAGCTTCAAATGAAGTATCATAAAATTTGACCTTTACTTTGTGCAATTAAAATATAACAATATTAAGTATAAATGTAAAAATAAAATAAATAAAATTGAATACTTGAAGATGGTGGTAGAAGTAAAATTTTTCTATTATATTCTCGATTATAACCCTGCTTATCTCTTTATTCCTAAAAAACAAATTTTAATAATAAAGACCGTTCTACACTGGCCAACATGTTTAAAAGCTTTGCACTTGATTTCACATCCTTTTTCTTATTAATTCAATCTCTTTTTGAATTTTATTGAGATGATTGAATTTTATTAAAGACTTGAAATGAATTAATCATATTAGACCAGTACGAGACGACAGTATTATAACAACAATCAGTTTTATTCAGAAAAACAATAAGTGTCTGAAAAAAGTCCCCTAATAATTAATTAACAAAACATAATTGAAAACAAAAATTCTAGTGAATTGTGTAACTTTTCCATATAAAGTGAATCTTATGCGATTAAAATTAATAATAAACAAGAACAAATTGGAATAACTACTTAGTAATGCTATCAAATTAATATTCTACTTTTACTTTTACATTATTTCAAACATAAGATTAACAAAAAGTAAAGTATTTATTTACTTTAAAATTCAAAGAACGGAAATTATAACTGAAAAGGCAAAATTATACAAAATGGATTCCAAATACTTAAACTAAAATTTTAACATTATACAAATCAAACTAGTTCCAACAAATTATTAATAAAATTTAACAAAAAAAAAACAAAAGAGATTGCATTACTTGAATTCGAACTCGTCATTAGACAGACTTATCCAGCAGGTTATCCCCATTTTTACTCAAAAAACAACTCAAATTTAACACTTACGTTGAAACTTTTATAACATGTTTTAAAATATATATGTAGATACAGGTATATAAATATTTTTTTTGGAAAAACCTTGCACTAGATTTCATATTGCGATAATCACAATTTAAAATTCCTCTTTTACTTGTATTTTAAATAATATTCCGCGAAACAAAAGAGAACAAATCACAATGCACCAATTTTTTATTATAATAAAAATTCATCATTTTCTTGAAAAAAAATGCTAAAAATTTTTATTTTATTTAAAGGATTTAATAACTATGTACCAATTTTCTTCATAAATTTCAATTTTATTCACAATAACACAAAATTTAAGAAAAAATCCTAAAAAAAATAAAACCGGTTTTCATTCAAACTTTCTATGAGTATGTAATTATTATACACATATTGTATAAAAAGAAAATGTCAATTACTTAAAAATAAATATACTGTTATACTTATACCTTTACAAACTATAAAATAAAGGGCTACCCTCAATACTATTATTAAAATCAATAAGATATCGAAAAAAAAAAATTTACTTCAAACGCGTATATTGCATAAAAATATGTTGACAACTTCAATACAAGGATTTTTTCTTAAACTAGCAATTATACATAAATGTAGCTACATATATGTCTGTATACAAACTTTAATAAATTTAAAATAAAAAATATGAAAATAAAAAGAAAATAATAATATAATTTTCTTGCAAGGTTACCTATCACCTGACGAAAATCTTTCAGCTGTTCGAAAAAATAGCAAAAGAAAAATAAAAAAACTCATGTAAGTACACTTATAAGTACGTACACATTACTTAAGCATTTTTATGTATAAACACATAATAACTACATGTATAAAAGTTAAATATAAAATTTATTGTACAGCTTGCATACAGCGAAAACTGGCTATCTATAAAAGTTCAAAATTACCTTTTTGATTTTCCTAGTTCATTACTACAGTTGTGGTATGAAGATATTTTTGTTTCTATACTTTATTTTTTTTTTTTAACTTAATATTGCCAACTTCAATAATAATTTTATTTATTTACTGAAATTGTTAAAGCAATTTAACAAAAAATTATTTAATTACAGTGGTACACAATTCAAATTTAATTAAAAAACTCAAAGATGAATCAATATCAAAAATTTGAAGCTCATAATGTGAAATTTTATTTCCCATCGATTTATTATCGTTCATGAAAATTGCAACTTGTTGAAATCTTTATACCCAAATATTCGTTGAATATCCGACATCTCTCATGATTTATCCTCTTACTATTAATTTATTATACTTAATAAGGCCTGTTCATCGTGTATATTGAAAATAATTTGACGGAACTGGCAAATTTCGAAACTGATAGAAATTTTTTTATAAATTTATTTACTTATTAAATAAAAAATATGAGTTATAATGTTGTGTATAACAGTTTTGTAGTATAATTTAAATGAATAAAGAATTTCATGTATTCGGCAACCTTATAAATCATATTACATTTTCTGTTTTTTCAAAAAAAGTATTAATTTTTGCACTTTTATTTTTTTCTCTTCTTTTTCCTGAATCGAACGAAAACTGTTGATTCACTTTTGTTACCACTTAGTGAAAGTAAATTCACGATTATATGAAGACTTATTTACTTACAAATAAAAATTTGCAAACTAAGTTTTGCTCTTCCATTTAATTGCTGACTTGTCATCATAAAAAAATAACTACATAATCATCATTTTGTGAATTGATTTTACACACTAAATTATTAGTTTTAAACGGTAAACGTTCATGATGCGGATGAACTTTACATAATATTATTAAATTTTTTAATTGTTTAATTTTTTGAAAGGCGCAATTATCAAAAATTCAAAATGAATGTGGTACCTTCATACATTATGGTATACAATGAACTTGAAGACATTATAGGTTTATATACAATTTGTACTTAATAGTTAAGATGTACGTGTATGTGCGAAGCTGTATAGGATATTATTATATAGGATATTATTATATACATAAATATACAATATATAATATAAGAAGTTCATTATTGCTAGAAAAAAGGAATAATTTTCTTTTATGAAATACGACCTGACACGAACTTTTGTAATGATAGTCGATGAATTTTATTAAAAAAAATTACTTATAATTTTTGTTCAATATCAAAGTTTACTTACGAAAATTAAAATATATAAAATATTTAATTATTTATGTAATTTATGTAGAACAAATTCGTATAGGCTCCAGTATTTTTTTTTAAGGAAGAGTTGTACATATAAGAATACGTAAAAAGGAAAAAATATCTAACACATATGCCGAAAATTCGGAATTGCTATTGTTCTTAATTGTTTGGGTGAATTTATTATCAAACAAATCAATTTAAATAATTATAAATAGAAAAGTTCAATTAAATGATTTTGGAGAATTATTCCACTTAATATAAAATAATTCACATTGCATTTCATTTAATATTACATATCACTTTGTAAACGTATAACACTTATCCAGCTAAGTATATGAAAGTAGTTGAGAGGAGTAATGATGAACATTAATTCCGATAGATGGCTTAACGTTTTTAATATTTCTATAATAATTAAATTAAAAATTTATAGGTTAATGTTGAGGAGTAGCCTATATGTAACAGGATCAACATTAACAAAAGAGCGTATCATATACAAAACAGCTTTTATTAAAACGGAATATGTAAGGAGTTCATGGTCTTATATTCCTTTATATAAAACTCAATAAATTATCAATAAATATTTGCACTCGTTATTATTAAGTACATCGTGCGACCAATGGGAACTCCAACTAAAACACAATAATTATTAAAACAAGGCGTAAAATCTTTGTCTTTATCCGTGCATTAAAACAAATTATACTTATACTTAGTATATTAGTTTTTAAAAATTGAATATGAACACAAAACTAAAAAGACTTTTGACCAATTCTTGAGAGTATTAAGCGATGAATAATAATTATTTCAGTTTTTTTTTCTTATATTGTTTTAGGTACGTATACATTGTTCTGTTGTATTTTATTATGTCAACTTGCTTATTACATATTATTACTTATGTTTTCATCTTGTAAAGCAAATTTTAAAAAAATTAAATTTATAGTAATTATTCTAGGCACGTTCTATAAAATGAAGGCTAAACTATTTTTAAAATCATTAACTATGTACATTGGTGCTTTATGACTAACGTATAAAATATTATGAACAAAATTTAAGTAGACAATAGTTGAAAGAAAATTCCAAAAAGTACCTTCCGATCTTCTTTTTTTTTTTTAAAGAATATCTTTCTTATACTCTTATTTTACATATAAAAACCAAGGTCTTTATAATGAAAATTTAAGTGCTTAAAACGTTTACTTAATTTATATTTTAAATTTTTTTTTTAAATGTTTTATACAAGTGTGAAAGTTTTACTTGTACTGAAACATACTTAATACAAAATGTAATTTAATTTGTTTAAAACAAATACGAACTTGTATACATATTAATATCGGTAATTCCCCGCATTTTATACTCTAGAACATTTAAGATTTGCAATTTGCAAAGAACAAATTTCAATCATAATTAATATAAGAATTAGTTTCGCTATGTTTTATATACTGTTTTTAGGTATATGATGGAAAAAACATCTAGTTGGAGAACTAGTTCTTAAAATAATTTTAATATTATTTTAACAATTCCTTATTCTTAATGTATTGTTTTAACATTTTGTTATTCAGTTACAGTAAATTGGGATCTGATGGTTATTACTACATATTAGAATAACAAGAAATTATGTATAGTAACTACTTAGTTTTATATCGCTTTTAGTAAAGAAAAACTGGGCAACCCAGCTCAAAACAAAATAAATATTATTTATTATGCACAATATTTCAGTCCTCGTTATTCAAATCTGTAATAAATTCAAATAATTGAATTATAAAATAGTTCAATTAAAGTAATGCCACGAAAAATATCGAAGATTTAAGGGGAAAACTATCTTTTCCACATTTTAATTATTAATATTATTATTAATATATAATAAGATTGTAAGATAAAAGTAAGACATTTAGTTTTCTAAAATATTGCAGCCAAAATTCCTATTAGCATATTTTTTTCATTAATTACAAAATACTATAAATTTTTTTCTTATATTGGATCGAGAATTTTCCCCATAAGCTCTTAAATTATTCTATAATTTCGAAAGTCGAAAAAATTTTATCAAAAGCTATTAAAAGACTTACTAAATGAAATACAAGACTTGGAATTTTTGGACGAATTATCCCACAAATCTGATTTTATAATTAAGAATCCTGAAAAATTTTCCAAAAATAAAATTTCCAAGTTTTATTTCCTAAAAATTAATTATTCCTCTCTTAATCCAGAAATTTTTTGATATACCCACTGCATATTTTAAGGCAAAACTCCTAAAATTAAAATAAATTTAATTTTTGTTTTTACTATATAAGTAAGCGTGTAATATTTGTCGCGTATATTTTTTATATCTATTTTTATTTTTACCTTAGCATGCCTTTTTGTGTACCTAACTCCCTACCTTAACACTCGTACAATGTATGTACAGTGTATGTACATATCACGAAAAATTGAATTCTTTTTAAATTTTAAAGTAATCAAAGAAGAAAGAAAAAAATGTTGTAATAAATAAAATACACATGAAATATTGTGAATATTTCATCACCAATATCATATTATCAAAACAATTATCATCATCAATTCACAATATACAAGTATTTTACAAAACCCTCTTAAAAAAGTTTAAAAATATACTTAATAATGTAGCTATGCACACACAATGGCAACTCACAGATAGCTAAATTATTATAATGACTTTGAATATACATAGATAGTAATAATTTAAAAAAAAAAAAATTTTTACATTTGAAGTAAATTAGAGCTATGTTTAAAATAAATATCTATGTTTGTGATTGGGTGTGTTAACAAAAAAAAAAAAAATAATATTAATGTAAGAATACAATAAAATGTAAATAAAATAAAAAAAATATTATATGTAGGTATGTAAGGTACATACACGAAAAATAAATATGTAAGTAATAATAATAAATTTGAAGGCCAATTTCATTTGTTAAAATTTAAAGAATATTCACCATACTATCTACTTACATACTTATACTTATATATACAAAAAAAATGTGTTCATTTACAATGAAAACTAACTAAAGGAATGATAGATGATTTAACAAACGGAACAATAGTAATGTTTTACCCTTATAAAACGGGTGATTTTTTTGCTGTTCAGTTTTTATTCAATTTCCATTATTGATGCTTCCCACGTGATTCGTTAAAGGTGACAATATTAAATCAATTCAGATTGATTTGCCATTGGACACACTCACCTTAGATAGACATCAAAACAACATTTTCTTTCATTTTCAATAAATGATTATTTATGTTATTTGATATTATTTCGGTTAATTGTCATTATATGCTAATCGTTTATAGGTAATAATTAAAATTTGCGAAAATTTGGTTCATAAATGGTCCTTCCAACAAATTTTATTTAAATAAAACTTTTATCCGAATTCCCTAATTTGCCAACAAATAAAATTATTCAAAACTACATACACAAAATATGTATATAGGTATGGGTCGAAAGTCAAAATATATATATAGAACCACTACATACTAAAGCACTAAATTCAATGATCAACAATAATCTCTAAACATCATATGTGGCCAAAGCCATCGAAATAAAATTTCAGCACTGTATAACAAATTTAATATACCCAAATTTAGAAATAAGTATATTTGATATATTTTGTACCCACATCAATTTCGAAAATATTTCGAAATTAAATTGCGTACAAAATTATTTTTATTTTCGAAAATAAATAAACAAAATAATCAAATTTTAAATTAAATCAGAAAAATTTCGATAGCATAGAATCAATAGAAAATAACATAAAAAAAACCTCAAAAAGAACCTTTAAAAAATTTTATTAAATAATTTCCATACCAATAAAATTAAATAACAAGTTCAAAAAATCACAAAAACCAGAACAAATTTTAAATTTTTAATTATGTAAGAAAGAACATAGTCCAATTTCCATTTTGCCTTTAATTATTAAATCAGCATAATTGAATGTGAAATAAATTCCATAAAAACTATTTTCAATTTTTTTTTTTCAATTACTTATTTCAAATAATTTACTAATAAATTACTTATAACATAGAATATTTTATAAACTTATCACTTTTCTCCCAAAGATACGCACCACATTAAACACAATTAATATCACATTTCCAAATACATTGAAAGTACAAAGTGTTTCAGTGAAAATTTGAACTGTCGAAAGGAATACTCAATAAAAAGTAAGTGGTTCATTGGCTGCCAAAATTGAAGTAAGTACAAATTAAGAACACTCATTTTTACTATTGTTAAATTTAGATGAAACAAATATATATTTATATATGAATTAATTGTTTGACCAACTTATTAACAAAAGACTAGTTGTCTACAACACCTACAAATAATGTTAAATTAAGAATATTTACTTACTGTAAACGAAAACTTTTAAGCATTGTTGAATGTATTTAATTTTCCAATTAAATTTTTATTGATTCATATTTTTTTTTTTTAAGTATATACAAGCTTTATTTTAGAAACCAATGCTTCTACGAGTACAATATAAAAATTTTAAAACCATTCATATGTTCGTATTTATGATTATTGAGGTTAAAGTAATATTAGTGCTTAAGTAAATACTTAATATTTATTTGATACTCATATACTTATTGAAATTAAAACAAAAGTAATTCAATTTAAATAATAAACTAAAATAACGCCTAACTATAAGCTTATTTTACAAAACTCTTTTTTAACTCAACAAAACGCCATAACAACAAAATCCATTTTAATATGTGTAAGAGCAGTGCACGAACCCATACATTCAGAAGACGACCTAACCTAAAATTTTTTATATTTTAATTACATAACTATTTTAAGCTTCTTCTTTAAGGTTTTTTTATACATTTTTTACTTTTTTTTTAAGAAAATATTTAATTTTAATATTTACACTATGGTTAATAGAAAAAAAAATATGAGTTTTTAATTTAAAATAGAATTAGCATATTATCAATCCTGTGCCAAATTATGTACGTAACTAAGTTGATATGGTAAGTTTGTGTGTACTACTAAATAATGCGATATAAGTAAGTAGTAAAGTATTAAATCTTAATATTTAACAATGGTACTCAAAACCAATAAGATCTTGTAATTTCTTAACAGAAAATAAATTTGTTTAGTCAAAGAAATGATTACGATATAATAATTGTATTTATTTAATTTGAATATTTTCAATAAGTACTTATTAAATAATAATGAATTTTAAAATATGAATTAATATATTATTGCAAATATGCATGAGTACATAAATAATCTGAGATCTAAATAATAATCGTTTTAAATTTTCTCCTTGAATAAATTCCATCTTGAATTTTCAGTTTTTACATTTATTTATGGTTAATCAACCAGAACACAAAAATGCTTGTTAAAAATAAAATAGTTTAGTCAATTTACTCTTTATATATTACCCTATACAGTTCAAGATTAAAAATGAAAATAATTCAAGAAAAGCATAACTAATTAATTTGAAAAAAAAAATTATAATTCGATTTTAGTTCACCCTAACAAAAGGAATAAAAATTTGTATTTGTACTAGATTACAGCAATTTATTTTCGAATTTTGTATTTTATGATTAATAAACACTAAATAATTTATAATTTATAAAAATTGTTTCGTTGAAACCAAAAAAAATTAGTTGAAATACTACTCAATTTATTCAATAAATAAAGAAAATATTTATAAATTGCTACCTAAGGGTTCGAACATTCTTTAACGTTATATATACATATATTGATAAGATAATTTTAAAGAACTAGATATCAATGCACGCATTATCGTAAACATCAAATGAACAAAAATAAAAAATTTACGTAAAATTTATGCCGTAAGCGCAACGAAAAATGATTTTTAAAATTTTTGATTATTTCCGAAAAGTTATTATGCTTGCGGACAAGTAAGTATAGTATTATTAAACATAAAAATTTGGGATAAATTGAGCAAGCATAACTTTGCGTGTACTTTCAATAACTAGTATTACTTAGAAAATAGTAGTAATATCGTAGTAAATTCACGTTAATATCGTAGTAAAAACTATACAAGTTCTTATAATTCAAGTATACAAGTTCGTAACAATGCGTATAATTGTAGAATGCTTTTTATAAAATAATATTATGTAAGTGTCGTTATTTGTAACATTAATATTTTCATTAGGATAACAGTAATATTAATCAATTAGATAAGTAATGAATATTAATTAAATAATAACAAAAAATAAGTGGCTGTAGATAATTAAAATTGAAAATTTCTTCACAATCAAAAATTTTCTGAGAAATAAATGCGTTTTTCTGTGTTCGAACATTCTTTAACATTATTTGTATTTAATTAGCAATTCATATAGTGTTAGGGCGACAGTGCACCATTTCCAAACCCATTCTCCTTGTGATAAAAACATTTTATTCTTCGTTCTCAAAAAACCGGGAAGTGCACTCGCTTTCCAGAACACACTTGGCAGATACCTCATAAGCAGTCTCGATTAAAGGGCCCATGAGAAATCTGTAGCCTAACTATAGTGCTTTTATAACGATTCTGTTCTAAAGAGAAACAATACTTTACACCTAATTCTTCACAAAATGCAAGTATGTATGTAATATATAACTATGTAAAACTTCCCAATTCAATTTCTTCGATTACGTATTCAATTACGTATGTATATCAAAACACAAATTGAACTACACTCTTTTCTTAAATTTTTTAATAATAAAAAAATTATCCTGAAATTGGAAACCAAAACTACATACATACGTTCATTGTTGATTTATTAAAGTATATTATGCGTAAATAAATACTTATGTGGTTAAGTATATATGTATATATTTTTTTTTCAAATATGTACACATGAAATTTGCTCGCTTTAGAAAGGAAATCAGAAACTACATCAGTAGACATTATAGACAGCCTTAATCATGTACATGTATGTAAACAATTTCTTATCGTTAATTACACAAGTCTCTTTCTGAACAATTGATAATACATAAATTATTTTATATACACACATAATCATATACATATATTTACGTGCATACTTAACGTACGTTTATATGCGCGTACAACTACAATATAGAAAAATGCCCCAATTTCTCTTATGCACAACATCCATTTCAATATTTTGTAAAAGTTGCTCTAAATTTAATTGTGACTTGATAAACAAGTTCACATTTTAAATTTTTTGTGATCAAATTGAATTTTTTTTTTTTCAGTTTACATAACTTTTGGCAAGTTACGTCGGCCACCAATAAAAATTCCCAAAAATTGATATAAAAAAAAAAAACTTGCAAGAAAAAGGAATTTAATATTTTTGTATTTTGAAAATCAAGTTTTGTTAAATTTATTTACAACCGATTTACATAACATTTTTTTTTTATTAAATAATAATTTATATATGTACATACATATATATATATGCGACAAATATGTAGTTTAATACTGATAGATCGAATTTTAAACGATTTCCACCTTTCAAGTAAAATGAATTAGAAAAAATTTGCACTTTTTTTTGAAGAACAAACGCAAGAAACCAATCAATAATAAAAGGACACTTAGACTAAGATCCAATAAAATTATTACTAGCCGCTAAATCATAAATTGAATTTAACATAAATCATTTTTTTTAAAGGAAAAGACAAAAAGGAAAACACACAAGAACATATTTTTACCCTTTCAAAAACTTGTTGTGAGTAAAAAATTAAATTTTACTTTCTAAACGGGTATACAACAAGAAAAATTAAATTCGAAATGGGACACGTCTTTTAAAAAAAAAATGCAAAATATGTAAGTAATTACAATAAACCTGACATAAATTAATTCAAACGTGACAATTCATTTCAATTATCATAAAAATGATTTTAAATTATTTTGATTTTTTAATAGTTAAAACGGGTAAGTAGAATCTTGGTCAAGGCACCTATAAAATTAAGATAATTGAGATGAATGTAGATAAATTTTATTCGTTGTTTAAAATAATTTAACTATAATATTAATTATTATTGAAATTATTTTAAAATTACTTAAGTATTTGTAGTACTCGTATTTAATACCATGTTAAAGAATTAATAATTTAGGATATATGATTAATTTTTTAATGGTTTTATGAAAATTAAATGTTATATTATTGTATTCCGAATTGAAAGATGTACACAAGTACAATTAATATTGTATAAATTTTAATTCTTTACGCGTTATCGTATCACAAAGTGATGATTTGATTTTGTTTCAATGCACTTACAATCTAAAGTACATATCTGAATATTCTAACCATAGCCGCATATACATACATATGTAAATGCCAGGATCACAAAACAATTGAATCTAATCATATTTTTATTTGTATAATAACTAAATATTGAAGTATATTTAATAATAAATCACCAAATTTAAGATTTAATAAAAAAAATACAATTTTTTTCATATTGAACAATAAAATTGTTGTTGTAGAAGTTATACAAATAATTATCATTTTGTAACAAATCACTTGACTTAAAACAAGGAAATGAAAAGCATTGAGTAAGTAGGTACCACATACTAAGTAAATCGTCAGAATTTTTGATAACACTAACTCAAACAAATCAGCTTTCAATATCAATATTTTTAAAAAGATAACTTAAACAAATATTTGAAAATATCTCGACCTTATGGATTTGATATTTTTGCATCTTCAAATACGAGTATGTATGTAAGTTGTATTTACATTTGTTATTCCAACACTGTTAGCTTACAGATATGTAAGTACTTATTTTTGCACATACACAGAATCATATTTATAATAAGAAACAACAAATAAAGATTTAAAATTTAGTCGATTAATTTCTTTCAATTTTAAAATAAGAAATATTCATTTTACTTCTACAAGATCAAAAACAAAAATCTCCACCTTAAAATATATTCGATAGCTTGCCGTAAAACATTGTCAAGTATAAAAGGGTTTCTAATAAAATAATATTTTTCATTTATTTTCATCAAACATAATTTTTATTCCAAGCAATTTGAAATTACTCAATAATTTACTTTGAAACAACAAAATTTTACTTATCACTTTTCTAGAATTAAAACTAAACACCTACTTCATCGAAAATTACAAATTTCAATTTTGTTGACATAATGCGTCATAACCTAACTTTTTATTAACAAAAATTTAACTAATTTCAAAGCAAATCAGCTGATGAAAGTAAAAAAATTAAGAAAACTACATAATTCAACTGCATATGTAATAATATTATGTGAATGCTACCCTACTGACATAAACAAAATATTAAATTTATCTATTTTCTCATTTGCAGCGAAAAATTCTGAAATAAAATAGAACTTTTAAAATAACAATAATAAAAATATAAAAACAAAACATATACAGAAACATTGAGTTCGCACATGTTCACAAACAGTTTACAGCCGAGTACTATCAAAACAAAAAAAAATAAAGAAAAAATTTTTGCTTGCAGACTTTTGATAACAAATGTCAAAAAATTGCATAACCACTTTATGACACTGAAACACATGTAACTTTTGCTATAAGAACAGAAAAGAGAAAATGTAAACAAAAAAAAAATTTAGAAATCAGAATCGCATTCATTCCTTTAATTTTAAATGGCAACAACATAAAATTCATTTTTGTTAATTTCAAAATTTTAAACATAATGTAAACGTATTTTCATATTGAATTTCAAATAATATTATAAAGTTACTTAAATACAATAATTTAATTTTTGAGGAAAGAGAAACAGAAACCAAAAAAACTTTCTTTTACTCTTTCCATTAAATATAAGGTTTGTACGCCTCGTGAATTTCAAATTAATATGAGATACAAGAAAAAATTCAAATAATTTTGATTTTGTTATTGTCACAAAAGACAAAGTTTTCCTTTTTTGTAGTTTTTACATGGACAATTTAGAAAATACATAGGAACATACCTACATAATTTAAAATACATAAATATGCCTTTGCTTACAAAAACAAAATTCAGGGTAGAATTATTGTGATATTATTATTGTAATTCAATATCTTAACACATTAGTTATATAAGAGAATGGAAAAAATGAAACATCACCATTGCATTGCTAGCAAAATTTGATATATTAAAGCAGTTGTATCGAATTATAAACGTCAAGGCAAACTGAATAATTGAAAACTTCAAAAATTCAACGAAAAAATTAATCAGTTTAATTTAGTAATCTTTTTATTTATAAAATATAAAATAATTTCACTATTTCGAAATGTCCATGTGAATTTTGTTTTCGTACAACAATCATAAAGGAACAAAGACCCGATCATCTTACATCTTAAAAAACTAGACCAAAAAATGCTTGTGTTATGAGCAATTTCAACTCTATGAGCACTGTTAAAAAAAAAACTAATACTTTTTATGTAAAATAAAATAAAATTTTTTTTAAACAGAAACGAAGTAAAGAAGATTGAATATAATAATTTTGGGTTCTAACCACGACTCCATTGAGACTCTACTAGCCATTGCTGCATAACTATGTATTCTTAATTATTTGTATTTATTTTTAGATACATATTTATTTTTAATTCTATATTTGTTTTTAGATATTACATAATAAACAAGCACTTAATGGTTTCTTTTTAAAAATTTAAAATTTTCTACCCCCATAACACAATATTATTACATGCAAAAAACTAAGTGTGCATTCGATACATGTTTCCCAACACAATAGTATATTTCTACAATATTCTCATCCAAAATTTCAGAAACATTAAATAATTTTGAAGTAATTGTGTAGTTTTTGTTTAATATGTAAATTTTCATTATATTTATAAGTAAATTAAATTGTTAATTAATAATCTTTAAATTTTTGAATGAAATAAAATATTATTATTATTTTTACTATTATGAAGAAAATATTGTGTAACACAGTTATAAGTTCTTGCTTACTAAATCCACGTACATAAAACAAAAACCTGATTTTTAAGAATTTAATCGCTAAAGTACTCAAATAGTACTTTCATTTAATACCTATATACTTATATTTTAACATTAAAATAATTAACACGAAAGCCTCGTGTAAAATAAAAAAAGTTTTAAATGTCTAAATATAAAAATACGACTCTGTCTTTTTTTTCTGTATAAAATTATGTTTATGCAATAATAATACAAACTAAATGAAGGAAAAAAATTTTTTGAACGCCAAAAAGAAAGTGAAAATAAAATTTAATTTACATGCTATAAAATTTTGATTTAATTAAACATTAACTTCAAAAAAAAAAATAAGAAAGAAATTCAAAATTACTAAAAATTAAAAGTGAATTTTTTGAATATCATTCATTACTGTTAGTAGCTATGTAGATATGATGAACTAGTACCTACTTATATACCCAGTATGTTTGTATTTATTTGTAATGTATTTGAAATTCAACAAAATCTTCACGCTTCACACAATTGGACACTGAATTTAATTTAAATAATTAGATATAAGACACTATCCCATAATATAATTCAATGACATGATAGTGAATTTGACATTTGTTTTGTATGTGCACTTAGGTAATTTTTAATTGTTTTCTTCAATAAATTAATTATGTAATCAATAGACAAATAATTAATAATTAAATTTAGAAAAATACAAAAGAAATGTTTTTTTTTTTTTACTTACGTTGAATTTTAAAGAAAAACTTCTTATAAATCCATTTTGTTTTGATATTTTCGGATAAGATAATAATCCAGTACCAGAAGATTTTGTTGCAAAAATGATACCGTTATTATTAACTGGTGAATTCTTTTGTTGATAAAATTTTGATGCTGTAGATTTTGAAGATATTGGTGAGGATGTTAAAGCGGAAATTGTTTCATTTGTTTTTAGATTATAATCGTTATTATTATATATTTTTTTATAAGGTAATCCAATATTAGATGAACCAACAGCTACTACATTTTTATTTGTATTATTTAATATTATTTGACATAATTTCTCTGGTTGAACAACCCTTGTATAAAATCTAGAATTTCCTAAACATGCCATTTTTGTAATTTTTCTTTTTTTTTGTATTTATCTTTTTCAAATAAGAAAACCTTTTTGAATTGATTTTATTGATGAAATTATATTAAAACACACATGCATATAAAAGGTACAATAATTTGAAGAAAAATATCTTATGAGGGTCATCAATTCTAGGATTATTAAATTTTGATTGAATAACCAAAATATATTTTCATAATGTTAAAGTATAGGAAATTGGGAACTTTATTACTTTTATTCATTAGTATAAATTATTGTTGTAATTAAAATAATTCATAAATTGAAAATTACTCTTTTTTTTTTAACATTTAATTATTTATAATTTAAACACTTTCACTATTTTCTTTTGAGTAACCTTCATTTAAAAATAAATCTACAACCAGCACAAATCGAGAGGAAAAAAAAGCACAAAATTATTAATCCGCTTTTTTTTTTTTTTTGAATAAACGAAAAACACTGACATTAAATTGAATTTGTTTTTACTAATTGTTCAGTTTTCATTATTTTTTGTTGTATAAGCCTTTTTGACCTCACCGATTCAATTTAAACAAAATATAAAATGTCCATTCGATTCAAGAAACAAATTTGATCTGAATCACTTGAGTATCGGCAATGTATCGTTTTAGCCTGCTTTCATATCGTGTCTGTGGTTGTAATTCCTATTTGTTTCCATAATAAAAATTTAACCATACAATAAACGGTGGTGGATGAATAAATGAACGGATAGCCCTACCACTAAATTTTTGTTACAACTTACTTATTCAGTTTTGAACTTCAAAAGAAAAGTCTCTTTTTAATGAAAATTTTCGTATGTAAAATACCACCTGCTGCAACCACTATCTGAAGGTAAATTATTGATAATAAAAACAAAAAAAAAAAAAGTTTTAAGTAATGTAAAATCTTCAAAGTATTTCGAACACCAAGTACTTTTTTATTTTCATCCCCACACAAACCAAATTTTTATATTTTTTTTTTCATTTTTTCTTTTTTGGTTATTTTTTAACTTTGAAAATTTATTTTGTTGGTGTGTGGGGATACCAAAATCGAAAAAAAGAGAATTTCTATATATTAATTCCTAAATGTTATTAACAAAAAATGTTATTAAATTCACATTTTAAAAGAAAAAAATAATTTTTACTCTCTTCAATTTTAAAAGAAAAACTTAAAAAGAAGAAAATTGACTAGGTAATAAAAAGGAACTTATTTCTTAATATTACTGCAAAAAAAATCATGTGTTTTTGACATTAATGATTATTGCAGAAAGAAATGTTATTTTATTTTCATTTTGTCTGCACAAATATCATTTTTTACAGATTTTTTTATTAGTATTTTTTAATAAAAACTTTCATCCACTTTACTAGGTACACTTTATTAACCTTTTTTGCAAATATTTTTCCTGAAGTATTTTGCAATAGCAGTTTGGTCTTGCTAAATTAATTATGATTATTATTATTGCTTTAAGTGGTTTATGCCAATTAAAAGGGACTGATCGTCTATCTCGTTATTTTACTAGGATAGTGAGAAGAAAATGAGTAAATATCATATTCTTGTATAACGTAATTTTTGAGTGAGAAGAACTATTCGGTATTGTGTATCTTGTTTTTTTCTAAAATTTATAGAAAATTTGTTCAATTTGTTTAAGAAAGTGAGACGTTCAGTCGATAATTTGAGGAAAAATGCAAAAACCCAATTAAAAAAATTAGTAATCTTATTTTAAAGATGAAACATCCACTAGAAAATATTGAAACTTCCGATTTGAAAGTGAGTAAAAAAGCATGATACACAATCAGGCTGTGATATGTTTGAAATTCATTTTACGCTCGCTTTCTATTGGAAATCGGAATTTAAATATCGCGATTACCGCGCGGTAATTTCGTGCGGCTTTGTATAAGCTGCCGGTTTTGTAAATTGGTATTGTACAGATTAAATATATTTATTGGTTTATAAAATTTTTATTGAAGATCGCTCTAAAAAAAAATACTTTAATCTTTTTTAACTCTCATTAGTGTAAAATAATTTTCATTATTTACAATTTGACATATTTTTTGACACATTACCGTAAAATTGTGCATAATTTTGCTAATGTTCCATGCATATGCATTTAATGTTCAAAGGTTAAACCACAAATTAATGTCAGATCAAAATTATTAACAAATACTTAAATTTTTTTTCTTCATTTTCCCAAATATTGTATTTATTATTAAAAATTTAAATATTTTCCGAAATTCAGTTATTTTATTAAAACTATCCTTCAAATGTTGAATTTTGATTTTCTCATTTATTTAAAAGATTTAATAATTAGCAAAATATTTATTAGAATTAAATTGATAATTGCTAAGCAACAAATATAACTATCAGAACTCAAAAATATTTTATTTTTTTTATTGTTCGCCCAATATTCGCATAGAGAATAAAAATTGAAAATTTTTGATCAAATGGTATGAAACATTTCAAATTATTAATATGCTTAACTTTAATAGTCTTAATAGGCTAGATGCCAAATGACACTTAAAGCTGAATGTCAAATTGCTAAAAACATTAACTGAATTAAAAACCCAAAACAATCGTAACATTTGGGGTTATGATTTGAAAGCTATCAAAAAATTTAAGGAGCTGAAGTTTTATGCGACAACACCGTACAGATAAAATATAACGAAAGGCTTCCAACAATTATCAAAAATTAACTTGTCCATATGATAACTATGGTAATTTGAGCAGCAAATTGAGATTCAGTTCCATTGTTCGTATATTTAATTTTAATTTTCGTTTTGAGTTGCAATTGAAGAAAAATAATGGAAATTAAGGGTAAAAAATTAAGAATTATTGATGAACTTATGAAGTTTAAAAATTTGTACCCTTAAAGTTTTTGGGTTAAATTGTTGTTTTTTTTAAATTGACAAAAAAAAAATTTTGGGAAGGCAACCCTGATGATGAGTGTTCCTTTTCGATTGTGATTGTGAAACGATTGTCAATGAAACTTCATTTTGTAAATTGTACTTCCTCGTTTTTTTGTTCCATATTCGTGTCAAAATCAATTTTCATTCTTTCTTTCTTCATTGGATCTCAAAGAAGACAGAGGTATGTCTTTACTGGTTATAAATATCTTAAAATATTAAATTGAATTTTTTAAATCTTAAAAAATTTTTGCAATCAACTATAATTTAATTGTAATTTTAAATTATATTTGTTTTAAAAATACTAAGGAATTGCTTTGTCTTCTAATTTAAATAGAAACACCAGAAATCTTTATTAAGTAGTATATAAAAATTTTAGTGAATCAATTTACATATAAGATCGACTTCAGAAAAAGTCATTTATATAAAAAATTGAAATATTGCAAATTTTATTCAAGTTTTTAAAAAATTCAATAAAATGATGAGATACCATGCACCACTCCGAGTTGTAATAAATTTTATTACATGACGAGCATTGGTAAAAAATCTGATTATATTGAAAATTTAATGAAATATTTTATAATGTGAATAAAGTTATTTATGTTTACACACTTCTTTCTATTTCTAGGTAAGTTGCTGGTGAAAAGCATGCTCTAAATTTCAATACACGTGCAAAAGTCCACGTGTAGAGAATTTATTAAATATAACCAAGAAAAAACGACTTGGAATGTAACTCTTAATATTACATGTATAATTGTACCCATACATCTATTATATTTAAAATTTTTTGTTTTATAATTTCAGGTAAGGATTGAAAATGTTTGTCGAAGATGAAAGTTGTCGGTTTAAAATGATAGACCGATGATGTGACGCTTTGATTAAAAACAATCAAAAACAATGTTATAAATACATATTTCTAATTTTTACACGTTACTAGGTCTATCTAGGTAAATCAAAATGGGAGCGTATCGTTATATGCAGGAGCTTTATCGGAAAAAGCAAAGTGATGTTATGCGATATTTATTACGTATTCGTGTGTGGCAATATCGCCAAATGACAAAATTGCATAGGGCTCCACGCCCATCCCGTCCTGATAAAGCTCGCCGCTTAGGATATCGTGCTAAACAAGGCTATGTAATCTATAGAGTACGTGTACGACGTGGTGGTCGCAAACGTCCAGTACCAAAAGGTTGCACATATGGTAAACCAAAAAGTCATGGTGTTAATGAACTTAAACCATATCGCTGCTTGCAATCTATTGCTGAGGTAAATATTAAATTTTTCACTTAGCGTAAGAAAGGTTTAGTCTATGTTTGCAATCCTTATCAACTCATTTTTTATATACATATGTACTTAAGAAGTTTGTACTCGTAATTTTCTAAATGTGCAAAGTGAAAAATGACCAAAGAAGGCAAATATTTGTCAAAATCAGAGTAAATAAACAGCTGCACAGAGCTACGAACAAACCAAACCTAATTTTCATAGTACAGTAATAAAAAGAAGCTGGATGTTGTAATTTATTGCAAACATGAACTCAACTAATTAAATGATGATAATCATTTAGAAAACATAAAAACCCTGTTGATTTAAACTTCCTTAGATGTCTGACACATATATTTTCAAAAATACCATTTATTTTAAATGCAAAATCTAATAAAATTATTTTTATTTCATAGGAACGTGTTGGTCGTAGACTTGGAAGTCTTAGAGTTCTAAATTCATATTGGGTTGCTCAAGATGCTTCATATAAATATTTCGAAGTTATCTTAATTGATCCATTCCACAATGCTATTCGTCGCGATCCTAAAATTAATTGGATCTGCAAAGCAGTTCACAAACATCGTGAATTACGTGGTTTAACTTCAGCTGGTAAAAGCTCTAGAGGTATTGGAAAAGGTTATAGATATTCACAAACAATTGGTGGATCACGTCGTGCTGCTTGGAAACGCAAGAATCGTTTACATTTACACAGAAAACGATAAGACGTTTATAATTCTTATTAAGTTATCACTATTCTGTTACAATTTTGTAACAATAAAAAATTAAAAATTAAAATATGGTTTTTTGTTTTTTAAGTTCATACATTTCTTACAGCTCCTGGCTATCCCGAAAAGTATTTTTCATAAACGTATGTACTTTCAAGTTTACAAGTTCGCAAACGTATGTACTTCCAAGTTTTGTGTGTGTAAACAGGGGTATGTTCGTGTTAGTATTTTTGAAAATGCAATTCTTAAGTTTAAAACTTTAAAGTCTTAAGCTGTACATTTAACTTGCATATGAAATATTGAAAGGTCGCAATTCTAACCTTGGGAACAGCGTTTTCAAAAATTCTTATTTCAAGCAAAGTTCTTTTAAAAACTTTATTAAAAAGTTAAGCAAAATTCAGGGATAACTTGAATTACATATGTATGTCAGATATGTTGTCAAGATAAATGCTAAAGAGTTATTTATTGCTTATAAAAAATTTAGAAGTAGAAAATTGTTACTTTTGGAAGAATTTGTATATGATTGATCACATTTCTTTTGTGGATCTCATAATGTTAAATATTGTATGATTGATCAGTTGCTGATTAAATATGATGAGATTGTTTGGAACACTAAAAAATATATGTATACACATAGGTATAATTCAAAAATATACAGTTCTAATGCATTTATGTAAAAATATATGCACATACATGTGTATATGTCTCTTATGAATATAACTTGATTAATTGGAAAGTTTAGCCTATCTGTTAATTTTTTACCGACCGTATTGTGTATACAACAGTTAGGTTATGTGATGGCAACAAATTTTGCATATCGAGTTTTGGGTGGGAGTGCACTTTTCCATAGTAGGGAAGTGTAAGTAAACTATTTTTAGCAACCTGTCGGTCTTTCGGTCTGTGTGTGCACGCGTGTATCTAAAGTTCTGCTTAACCGATTTTAATGAAATTTTATATATAAATTTATTTCGACCATGGCACGGATTGATCAACTTTTGGGATATATCAGACCTCGGGAACTGCACTTTTTAGCAGGCCTGTTTTACATTTTTGACCATTTCGAAGAAAATATTCAACAGATTTACTTGAAATTTCATATATAAGCTTTGGTCGATCGTTCGCGAAACCTGCTAACTTTTGGAAGAAATCAGGTGTCAACAACTGGACTTTTACTACGGGCCAGATATACATTTTTGCGTATATAAAGAGAAATAATCAATCGATTTCATTGAAATTTAATATTTAAATTCTTCGTACTAAAACAAAGAACATATAAATCAGATCAGGGCTCGAAAACAGATCTGCGAGCCGATTTTACATTTATTACCATATCTACGGAACGAATTGATAGAATTTCTGGAAATTTGATATTTGAGTTCTAGTTGTTACCAAAATTAACTGGCGAGCATTTTGGGGAATTCGGGTAGCACAAAGCGATACTCTAGTAAGAGCCAAATTTACATATTTCTAGATATGTTAACTATAAGCTTACTAATGTCCTAAAAATTGGAAAGAAGTATTTAACAGACATTTTTATAATATTTTTATAATACAATACACATTGCGGTCGGTTATATGCTGACCACATTAGATTTTTTTTATATTGTAAACTTTAAAATACTCTAAAATCTGAAATTGGGGTTTAGTTTCGTTAATTTTTATAGATTCAAAAGTATAACAGTTTTTATTTTGCTTTTTTAAAGAATCACTGCGGATTCATTCAGTCACTGTAATTGTGATAGATTTCAAAATTACTAGTGTTTTAATATTAAAAATAAAAGAATTATTTGTTTTGTGTTTTTATCGAACCCATTGTTTTTTTTTTATTATTATTATTGTACAGTTTTATACAGTTCTATTATGTATATTTAAAAAATAAAAATATTTTAGATAATTATTTATTTTATGTAATTGTTTTGCTAGTTTTTCTTTTTTTTTGTTTGATGGGGGAATAATAAAAAAAAAAAAAAACAAAATAAATTAAAAATTATTATTATTTTTTTAATTGTTTTCTTTTTTGTAACAATTTATTTATTACTAAAAATTTTTGGTAAAAACCAAAAAGTTAGTCTTTAATTAAATTTTCTTAATTCATTTTTTTTTAAATCATATTTTTCAAGTTTTATTTATTAATATAAAAAGAAATATATTTTGATTTTTTTTCTTTTTTTTTATATTTTTAAAGCATTTAATATTGTTTTTACATTTTACATTTTTAATAAATACATTTTTTGTATTGCTAAAATTTTTTTTCAACATTTTTGCTTTAAATATTTTTCTCTTTATATTTAAATATTTCAACGATGTTATTTTTCTTTATTTCTACGTAAATCGTTAAATTATGTTTCCATTTTTTTTTTTTGTTATTTTTTAAGTTTAGTACACTGGTCAATTAGCAAAATGTATATCATTTCAAAATATATTAATGATTTTAGTAATAGTTAACTTGTATTTAGATTGTAATCTAAGATATATGTAATAAAATAGTATATAATATTATCTAAGATAGTATAAATAAAATGTCTTTGACTTGTTCGAAAAGGCTGATATCTATTATAAATTAAATAAAACAATTACGTTGTAAAAAATAAATTGGATCGGATAAATAATTATAGAACAACTATATTTGCCCCCAATTTTTTCTTATAGATTTTAAAAGTTTTTGAGGAATTTTATAACTAAATTGTAAAAGGGATTTTTTACTTCTTGTACTAATTAAAGAAATATTTTCAAAGCCAACCTACAAAGCAGTATAAAATTTATTAATTTTTTTAAATTTCAATAAATTTATTTAAATATATTGAAAAAAATTCACAAAAAGAAATTTTAATTTTTTTTGTACCAGTGTACTGTTTTTTTTTTAAGGCATTTTAATTTTTTCATTTGTATTTGCTTCTGAAATACATTTGCTTATTTTTTTTTTTTTTTTATTTAATATAGAACAATATTAAAATAATGTTATTAAGTATATAAGAGATTTTCATAAACGCAATACTGAATGCTGGCAATAGCTGCGAAATTCAATTTGCATATTTTTTAATTATACTGCGCTACTTTTAACTAATTTTACTTAATTGTCAAAAATTAGCAATGTTCATGAACAAATTATAGATTAGTAAAATTTGTTTATGAACAGAAATAAATTGCAGTTTTCGCTATTTATCGCTATATACCGCATTTGTGAAAAGGTCTATAATATATTAATTTATTTGCTCTTGCATTAATTTAAGATATGAATGAAAAAAATCCTAAGTGCGTATGATTGTTTTATAAATTAAATTCGTATATTATTATTTAATTTCTATGCTAAATAAAAATTTGCATGTAAACTAAAATTTATTAATAAATATTTTATATTTAGATCATTATTTTAAAAATAAAACAATAATTTTGATACACTTAGGATTTTATTTTAATTATCATAATTAATGTAAAATATGTATAATTATGCAAATAATATTATTGTTATAAATTGTCGTGTTAGTATGTTGTTAACAGTGACTATATTTTTTTTTTTATATTATTATTAGGTCTTAGAATGGAAATGAATTTTCTTCGAAATACCTGAACTTGAAAAATGACTTCTAAATTTCCATCCCAATAGTAGTAGAGTGCTTGTTGGTTAATTAATGCAAATGGAATTTGTTTATTCTTTTTTGATGAGTTCAAAATTTTTATTTTTTAACATTTTCAATAATTATATTTTTATTTTATTTTATTTTTTTATTTCTCATATATGTATATATGTATGTATGTATATTGTATTTAATATATACATATAAATATATTTTCAAATTTATATTGGCTAAATAAAAATATAAAATGGAAATTTGTTTTACTTAATTTGAATGGATTTTGATTATAAAATACATAAGGAATTTTATTTAATTATATTTAATTTACATACACATATACACAATAATTAAATACACGTATGTACACAAAATTATTAAATAAAAATATAAAAATTTTTATATTTATTAATCAGCCATTATATAATTAATTTATTTATTTATATATTGTTTTATTAATTAATTAATTTTTAATTTTTTTTTCATTTTTTGTTTGACTATTTTTCTGATTTCTTACTCTTCCCTATATTATATATGTATGTATGTATGTATAATGTGAATACAATTTAATGTTAACATATTTTTATGTTTTACATTATAATATGTATATATATTTTAATATTATTTTACACGTATGTATGCATTATTATTATTATATTCATATTATTATATTCAATAAAATATTATATAATATATAGAAGAAATATATTTATATAATATATATATATATATATATATATATATATATATATATATATATATGTAATATATATATATTACATTTAATATAATTGTAATTAAAATCTATGAAATATACAAATACGTAAATTTCATATTTTTATAATATTTGTTTTTTGTTTTGTTATTTTAGGCTACTGATTTTAATTTTTTAAGTTTCTTTTCTTTAAATTTATTACCTTATTCGTGTATTAAATAGATGTCAATTACTTAAATTCTAATTATAAAGATAGTTAAATGTTTCATGCTAAAAGATAATTGTTTTTGTTTAATTTGTTTTTCATTCTCTTAGTATTTTAATAATATTTTAATCAAATTTATTTATTATACATTATATGTATATGCATATACAAATATATACATACATTTTATGTATAATTTTATTTAAGAATCTAATTCTGACAGTCACTTTTTTACAAATGTTTTGTTTTTTATTTAAAAATTTTAGTTTGTAAATAGGGTTAACAATCGCATACATTCAAAATTAAAAACTTTTCTCAATTTCAAAACCAAAAAGGAATTTTAAAATTTTTCAATAATTATATTAAGCATTGGAGAATTTACGATAATTCAGATATGCATTGAAAGTTGTGAATCGAATCTTAGACTTCTAACATACCCGAACAATTCTACAATATCCAACATTTTTCTATTATACTCTTCTTCTAATTTAAAATATTTTTGAAGAAGTTATAAAGAAGTTTAAAAATTAATTTTTTACTTTTTGCAAATCTACAGTTGGGATTTATTAAGCGTGCTTTATATTAAGATTAAGTAAGAACTGAATTATCGAGTATCCCCCATTAACTTCACCGCTGTATAAAATATAATTGATATGTTATTTTTTGAACATGACTAATTTTTGCGTTTTTTATCGAATGACGAGTTTCAGCTGTGAATTTTGAAATGACATTAACTTTCGCTCTCCTCCGTTCTTTTACTGCAAATTTCATTTATTTATTAGAAAATTAATTTTAGTAATTTGTAACATTTAATATTTTAATAATTAAATCAAATATTTAACATTAAATTGAAATTTTTAAATAAATTTTAACACTTATCAATATTTAAATGTCATTCTATTTAATAATTGTAATATTTAAATATAAGCCATTTATAAAACTTTAAATTATATTATAATTTTTTTTCTTTTCTAAAATAATAATTTATTATATATATTTTATTATTTTTTTTGTATAAAATTTATATTTTTCAATTTTTAGTAAATTTTTATTTTAGTTTTACTTTTCATATAAAGAAAGTGTGCGTAAACAATCGAAATTCTATAGATACAAGGTATTTTTTCAAAAGAATGCTATTTAATATATTCTGCAGAATACTCCGTTTTCCAAAAACATAAGTTCTAAGTTGAAATCTCAAGAGCTAGATTTAAGATGAATTTAAGAATTTTAACAAATAAAGTCTAGTTAAAAACAGTTGTTTATGGCAAAAATAATAAGTCAAATAATTTTGTTTTTGGTAAATACAATATAATAAATTTAGAAAAATTGAATGCAATATGTATAACAGGGAATTTTCGAAAATTCAGTTCTAACTTGAATCTTAATATAAAGCATATTCGATAAATCAAATCTACAAAATCATAAAAATTTTTTTTAATGCTGCAAAAGTATTTTAAGCTTGAACAAAATCACATAGAGAAATGTAAAATATTAAAAATCTGAAAAAGTAAACTAATCAGTCCCTGTAGATCTGTAATGACACAAAAAAAAAATTAAAATTTAAGTTAGAGCATCAAATACATATCTGAATTATCGAAAATTCCAGAATTTTAAAAAGTTTGTATTTTACAGCGTAAAGATTTTAAGTTATTTATGAAGTGACTGTCAAAATAGTTCTCTAAAAAAAAAAATCGAATAATATTTTTAATTTTTATGAACGTTTTTTCATTTTCATCAAGATTTTTATTATTACACTTAATAAAATTATTATTTTTTTCATTGATTTTGTTTATTTTGTTTGTTGTTTCTATTGCATCTTTTTGTTTTTTTTGCAATTAAAAAAGCACTTTAAGTTTATTTAAAATTTTTTTAATTTTTTAACTTTGGTCATTTAATTCTACTATTCATTTATGTATTTTGAAATGTTTTTTATTAATAGATTTTGTTAATTAATAACTTTATAACTGACTTTGAGACAATAATATTGTAAGGTATCTGAATAAATCTGATAATTCTCAATTAAATAATTTTTTATTACAAAGTAAAGAAGATTTTAAAAGAAAAAAGTTCGATTTCGAAAGAATTTTTTCGTTTATTTTCGGACATTGAAATGCTTTATTAAAAGCATAAATAGTTCTTCAAATACTAAAAGATATTAAACTATTTGAAATTTAATAATATAATAATTAAATATTAAATAGTTTAATTAAAATCATTGAATTAGAAATTTAGACCAATTGTTTGGTCAACTGTATGGTTGTTTTTTTGGGTTTGCAAATTAAAAGAATTATGATAAAATATTATCTAGAATTATCAGAATATAAAAGTAAAAGTATAAATTTTTGATTTCAATAATATTGCTAAAGTATTAACTCTATTATTAGGTGTGAAATTTTCCTTTTTATTTTAAAATCTAATTCTATCTAAAAAATGAATGATATGAAATGTATATATTTATATTACTAAAACTGCATAGAATGAAAAATTTTTATGATTTAAAAAATATTTACAGGAAGAATTCGTAAAAAAATTAAATCTACTGAGGACCCTTCTATTAAGTAAGAAAAAAAATTAAATACAATTTTAAAAATTAAACCTTTATTAAAAATTTTATAAAAAAGAAATTTAATTTCAATAAATTGCTTTTTTTTTAAAACTTGTAATGCAATACAATTTAGTTTATTTGATTTCTATAAGCAAAATAGCTAGAAAAACAAATTATTTTTTTTTCATATTTCTTAATTAGTTTTTTCAATATAAATAAAAATAATAAAATAATTTGTTCAGAATTATAATTGATTGATTATAATAAGGGTCCATTCCTGGTATGAAATTGATATTAATTTTCATTAATTCAGTACTTTTTTTTTCATATTTTGGTTCCTATAAATTACATACTCAAATTATAATATATTCTAGTGCCTTAAAAATTAAAATCAAGTTATAACATATTACAAAATTTATTTTTATTATTCTTGTTATCATTATTATTTCATTCTCGTGCCAAAATATATTAAAGGCTGAGCAAGAAAAAAAGTAATATTTTCTTTTACAGAATTACAATTACGATTAATTTATTTATTTTTTTTTTTTCGTTTCAAAATATATCGAAACCTTCTTAAATTTAAAACATTTTTCATTTTTAAATTAAAATTTATAACATCAAAAAGGTATGTATGTATATGTTTTTAGAAAGTTTTCTTTATAAATGGTTATTAAATTTTATAATATTATTTAAACAAAAGTTTTTTATACATATATCTATTTGCAAAATAAATATTCTTCAGTTGTATTGAAAATTTGAAAACAAAATGAATTTTAAATTTTTACATTATTTAAAATAATGTGAAAATTATTTAAATACATAAATAGTAATGATATAAATTTACAAAAAAAATATATATATATATATGTAGTAATTTTTAAATATTAAACGGAAATATAATAGAATTTAACATGAATTTTTTGATATTAAAAACAAACATAACAAAAAACATATTTATTTCTTTTTGTTTTTATGTCATAAAGAGTTTAAATTTACAAAAAAGTATTTAGCTATGTTAAAAAATATTTGACCAAATAAAAAATATTTTAAAAATTTAAATAACGATGCAACCCAATTGTTTTTGATATAAAAATTATTTTTTTTTTTTTAAATATGAATCTTATAATAAGAAATTTTTTATATTGTAAAGTATAAGCTATATTTCAGATGACTATCGAAATTTTATCAACCCTAAATTAAAGAAAATATATAATAATAATAATAAAATAGGCGAGAATAATTATTTTTAAAAATTATATTACAAAAATAAAGTAGGTAGTGTAATGTAATCATTACATTACAATACGAACATAAAAGAATTCTTACATATTTTTTAAATTCAGCTACATTGTTTCAACAATTCTATTGAATTTCATTTTATTATTTTACTCTCCATTCACTTCTAATATTTGTAATTATATATTTTTTTTTTTTGTTAAGAGAAAAGCTTACAAAATTACATCGCAAGTTTAAAAATATATTTTAAATCTACATTTAAAAATTTAAAATTGCCTTTTTTTTAGTGAAATTGAAAAAGAAACCAATAAATAAAATAAAGAATTGTTTATAATTGTGCAGTTTAGATTTAGTATCAAATTTACTAAATGTGCTTTTTAAGTCTTAAATGAAAGATCAAAGCAGTCTTATAATTTGGTTTTAAAAAACAGTCCCAAAAATATTTACCAGAAATTTCTAAAGTGATTCTCAAAGTAAATAAAAAAAAAGTAGGGCTGGGCTATCTTGTATTTTTAAAGAAGATGCAGCTTTTTCAAATTTTAATATTTTTGAAAAGAACTTGTTTTTGAAAACTGTTCTATAAGTTTAAATCAAGTAAAATTTTTATTTTTTCTTCTTATATACTATAATATGTAATATGTATGTAAAAGAAAAATGTTCGAGGGGCAAATATTATTATAATTAAAATTAATAGTGAAAATTTAAAAATTCTTTATTACATATTCTCTTGCTCTGCACAATTTGTATTAATCGGAAATAATTATTTCCTTATTACAAAAAATAAAATAGATTAATTACCAAAAATTAACACAACAACCGGAATTTCGTTTTGATACTTCAAAAAAAAAATAAAAACTCTTAACATAAAAATCAAATTTCTATTTCTTGTTAAACTACTAACCATAATTTTTACTATCAACTATATTTTCTAAGATATTTCATTTGAATTGATGGGATTTTAGCCAAAAATATTAATGTTTTCATTGCTAAATCTTAAATTTTAAAAAATGATTTTTCTTTTGAAAACTACAATATTTTTGAATTATATCCCATCAGTTCAAGTGTATCCTAAAATATGTGGATGTGTACATACTTCAAATATTTACATTCATTAAAAAAAATCATGCTAAGAATTTAATCTAATATCAAATTCATGTATGGATTATACAAATAATTTATCCCATGAAATTTTTATATAAATTAAATAAAGCAATTTTTAATAAATTTTTTTCCTTTGAAGATTTTATGGTAAAAATATGTGATTAAAGAACTTTTATTTATGTAGATTTTTAAAGAACGAAATCTCTATGGAAAATATTGTATATTGTCTTTTTTTCTACCTTATTATATTTAACATCAAAGTATATTAGTTATTTATTTATTTTTTTCTTTTTTTAATACAAAAATGAGAAATAAACGGCGTTAAATGTGTATAAGATATTTTTATAATGGCAATTCTTTTAAGATATTTTGATACAATTTTTTAAAATTTATAAGAACACAAGTGTATATTATATTCAATAAATATGCTAAAAAATTGAAAATAGTTACTTTTATATTGAACTGAATAAGTTTAAAAAAGTATTTATTCCATCTTTTTCCTTTCTCTGAACTTTTAACATTTTCTTTTTCTTACTTCTTAATATTTAGATTTGCTATTATTTTTTTTTATTTCTTATATTCTAAATTAACTTTTTATTTATTTTCTATTTTATTTTTTTTTGGGGTGCATAATTATGTATATTTCATTTCAAATTCCATTACCTATTTTAAATTCATTAAATTTTTCTATTTCTACAATGATTTGTTTCTATGAATATTTTATTTTGTTTATTTCTTTCCGTAACGTGTTTCTCTTACATTATTTTATTTATGCAAAACAATATTCACAATTTTTTTTATAAATTAATTTAATAAACTTTTTATTTGTTTTAAATTTTGTTGACTTTTCTCATTTTAATAATTTATACTAATAAATATGACTTACAAAAAAAAAAATATTTTTATGTATTTATATAAAAAGTGAATAACGATAAACAATATTTTTTCCATTATTTTTTTTAATTTAAGAGAATCACTACTAAAAAAAAATTAAATTGTAATATTGAAAATAGAAAATAATAAATTTAAAAAAAAAATGTATTAGGGCCAAATAAAAAAAAAATTTAACACAAAACTAATAATAATAATAGTAAATAGTAATTGCATTAAGAATAATTGTAGAGTATTTATTATATTTCGTAAAATCGTTGTAAATTTTCAAAATACGATTAAAAATTATTACCGTATGCTTTTTTTTACTGTAATAGTGAAATTGTATTAAAAATAATATTTTGTTCAACTAGCAGCTGATTCTAGTTCTGTTTTTCAAAAATTGACTAATTATATACATATATGTTTACAATTTGTTTACTTTCTTGGTTTAGAACAAGATTCGATAATTTTAACCAAAGAAAATTTTAATATATAAAAAATCGATATGATAACAAAATTAGAATCAGCTGCAAAAACCGCATTTTATCGACCATTTTCTTGTTTATAATATATATAAATATTTTTCTTAAAATTATTTTAATTGGTCTTTTCCAATTAATTTTTTCCAATTTTATAATAATGGTAATGCAATATTAGCTAATACGGTAGTGTAATTAAATTTTGATTGGTAAAAATATTTTAAAAGTTATGTATGTGTTTATGAAACGTACAATGATTTTACAAAGTAAAGTTAATACTCAAAATATATATTTAAATATATATATATTTAATATTAATTTTATAATTTTAAATTTAAGTGTTTGCTTTTGCGTTTTTTTTTTCTTTTAATTTTAAAATAAAAATTTTTTGTTTTCAGTATTTAATATTTTTTTATTTTATTTTTCTTTTTTTTTTTGTTTTATTATTTATATTTTTTTAACCGGATTTTTTAAAATGTTTTTTACTTATTTTGTTTCCTCTGCAAATATTTTTCTATTGCCTTACTCTGAACCATCCTCTTCATCTAACCCATTAAATTTATTGACTGATTGAACAACCTAGATTAATTATTGAAAAAATAAAAATTTTTGATATTAATGTATTTGAAAATAGTTAAGAGGTTTATTTAATTGAACTAATTCATATAAAATTTTGTGTATGATTCACTGCATAATAACGTATACGTAAATAATATGTATGTATAGTAAAAAAGTTAAAAAATTCTGTGAAGTCTTTAATATTGATAAATATTTAAAGAATTACACGAATTGTATTGTATTTTTTTCTACAAGAGGTGTAAGAGATAATAAAATAAAAATGCATTATTAAAATTTAAATTTCATGCCCTAGGCTCTATGCTCAATTATGTCAACATCGTTTTTTCATAATTTTCTCAATAAATTTTACATTTATTGAAAAAAATATGAAAAAACGAAAATAAATTACTGTATGTAATATACAATTTTATTAATATTAATATACAGTACTGCAGTAAGTACAGATAATCTAGTATATGTACAAGAAAAAATTATTGTCATAGGTCAAAAAATAATTTAACCTGGTACAAAGCTTAATTTTTTTATTTTCAAAATTAGAAACAAAATGGAAGATATTGCATTTAAACTTTTTAATGTTTCAAGCGAATAAATAACAAATTGAAAAAAATTACTAGATTTTTTTGTTATCAAAACATTATTTGTTTTTGTTATAAAAAAAAAATAAAAACAGAAAATACTTACTGGACCTACTGTTTGTTTAAATTGTGGCATTGGTCTTTCTGATCTGTGTTCTCTTTTATGTTTTTCGTCGCGATGTTGTCTGTTATCGCGGTTGTCACGATTATCGCGATTATCACGGTTATCGCGATTATCGCGGTTGTCGCGATTGTCACGATTATCTCGATTATCGCGATTGTTCCTTCCGCTATCTTTATTGCTATAACCCCTATCCCTATTGTAATTGTCACGATCGTTCCTGTAATTTGCAAATGTTAAAATATTTTCTTATTTAAAAAATAAAAATATCTTGATTCAAATAGTGGTTTAGTCTACCTATCATTACGATTATCTCTGTTCATACGATTTTCTCTTTGATCTCGATTATCTCTATGATCTCGGTTATCTCTATCATAACCACGATTACCACCAACACGTCTTTGATCTCGATTATCCCTCATATCACGATCTCGGTTGTCTCTGTTATCTCGATCTCTATTATCTCTTCCATCTCGATCTCTATTATCTCTACCATCCCGATCTCTGTTGTCTCTTCCATCACGATCTCTATTGTCTCTCATGTCTCTTCCACCTCCTCTTCTATCATCTAAAAATATAATAGTAGAAGCTTATAAAAGAAATTATTTAATTTAAAATTACCATTTCTTCTAGGTGGTGGAGGTGGACTGTATCTTCTGTTGCTTTCTTCTTGTTTACTTTCGTCACGAACACGCCAACTGCTTACAATAACTTTATTTTCTTTATTTTCTTTAGCGTCTTTCTCCACTAGGGTTTCTTTTTCTGTTTCCTCGCTTTCTTGTTGTAGTTCATCATCATTTTCCTTTTTACTATTTTCTTCATCTTTCTTTTCCTTTTCTTCTTCAAGTTGTTTTACTTTTTCTAGACGTTCCCGCTCCATTCTTTCTTCTATCTCCTTTTCGCGGGCAGCAGTGTCAACTGGTTTAGCAGAACCGAAAATTTTTTCACCACCAACACCCCGCGGTTTAGGCGGTTGCTGTACCGGTTCTGGACTGTCTTCACGTTTTGGTTCATCGTCTTCAATTGGTTTTGTAACTATCTCCGGTAAAGGTAGTGTACGTGGTTTTAAATTTAGTTTTGGTCTTTCTTGTTGTGGCTCGTCTTCATTGTTGTTCCTTCTATTTCGGTAGTCATCGCGATCACGCCGATTATTATATCGGTCCCCATCTCTGCCATCCCTCCGTGGTGAGTTTTCTGATTTCGGCCCATCTCTAGATCTCCAATCTGTTGAACCATCTCGAGATTCTACATTCTGACGATCTCTATATCTTCTGTAAAATAAAATATTATTTATTGAAGAATGAAATCGTATTTTGTAAACTTACCCATAACCGCCAGTTCTTCTATTATCGTTTCTGTCATCACTTTGTTGTTTGTTATCCCGCCTCCAATCAGATGCTTCGCGAGTTTCATTTGAGCCACCAAATCCATCAAAACGATTCCTATTATTTCGTTCCCTTCTATTTCCTTGCTGTTGTTCGTTTTCATTCGAAACTTCTATACGAATTCTACGATTCCTAATGTGTGGATCGGGTAAGCTAATAGCTTGTATTAAATCATCCCTTGTTTCAAATTCAATATAACCGAAACCTCTAAGGCGACCATTTTCACCATCTTCCCTAGGCAGACGTAGCGATATAATTGGAATTGGGAAAAAATCATAAAGATCATCCTCTTTAATATCAAAAGGCAAATTCGATATATGGGCAATAAATGGAGGCTTTGTTGGCACTGAGTCGTCATCAAATATGCGACTTGCTCTCGGAGCAGTTGGCAGTTGCAAAACTTGAAGCGTTGTATCTTCTTCATCACTTTCTTCAAATCGGGGTTTAACAATTTTTGTGACTTGTGTCACTCCCGGAGTTGCTTCACCATTGCTCAAAAATGATTGCAGAGAAATAACTTTCCCTTTAGTTTTTTTACCTTTCTTACCTTGAAATAAACAAAAAAGTATTTTTTATCCATTTTTGCTTTTCTTTTTAAGTTATTTTTTGTCATAATCATTACTATGATGACTCATTGAAAATTGCAAAACTAGTTATCCTTTATTGGAATGCCAAATGATCAAAATTAATTTCTTCAATCTAAGGATAAACTTACTAAATTTTAAACAAACTAAATTAAAAAATCTATTAAAGCCTATTTTTTTAATAGCCACGCGGTAAAAAAAAACCCACTTTCTACATAGGCCTCAGCCAACACGTCAAAACACTACTTTTAAATTTATTTTCTCTACCAATAATAAGTCGAATAAAAATTTATTTCGTTTTCTAACTTTAAATAGAATTAATTTGCACTATAAAGAGCTACTTATAATTTTTATATTTTTAAAAATTTCAAATTTTTAATTTATTTAATCTATATAATCTAAAATAGACCAACCTGACGTAGCCATGTTGAAAAGAAATATGTCATATGGTAGCCAACATTCAGTAAAAATCAAAAAATGACAATTAAGCAGGCTCACCAACTGTCTGGCATCGAATTTTAGTTTTTAATTAATTTAAAAAAAACACAACCATACGCAATCGCTTTCGTTCATTTCAAGCTTACTAGAAAGAAGTACGGACAGCACAAAAAGTGAGTCGTTGCCACCGGTTGCTAATATAAAAAGTTTCATGTGATAGAATTAAATTTCAAAGATATTTATAAAAAAATATTAAGCGTAGTCTCGTGAACGTGCTTTTTTTCATCAAAAATTACTTTATGTTTTTACAAGTTGTATTAATTTTAGCACATGTTGTTTGACAGCGTTGACGCGAAAGTTCAGAAGCTTTTCAAAGAAAGAAAATTATGATAAAAATGAAATTCACTTCATAAAAATAGAATGTTTACATTATGTTGTCAATGTAAACATTCTATTTGTTTCAATGATTTACATTATTTTTGAAAGAAAATACGACCGAAAGATCATCGAAATATACTATGCTTCTTTTGTCCTGTCTAAGCATAACATCATTCATTACCAGAAGCCTAAACAATGAAGAAATACCACTACTGCTGATATTGGGTATAAGCATCGTAACATAGTATTAAACAATTTCTACAAATTTTTAAAATCTATGGGATTTTTAAAAGCATTAGTTCCATTGGGCTAGGTAGCACATCTAGGATAACACCATTCATTCCAGTCGCCTTGATGGACAAGAAAGTGTTTATAAACCTATTAATTTTCTTCAGTATTATTACAGTTTCTTAAATAGCGTAATGAACCCTTTCTACAAAACAAATCTGGTCAGTTTCAAATTTTAATTAGCTATAAATATCCACACTTTACGTCTGTTATTAGAGTTTGTTAAAACTTAATAAAACTTGGAAAAACTCTAAAGTTTCCCTTGTGAAGAGTCCACTATAATACTTTTTGATGACGTTATCATTTTCTCAATGTTTAAGGTTTTTGCAAATTTTGTAAATTAAAATTTAGTGTTCTGAAAACTTTTAAAATCATAAAGGTGTCAAAACGTATGTTTTTCTAGTTACATATTTCAAAAAAATTTTACCAACAATAATTTTTCGAAACTCTCTAATTAAAAATAAAGTAAAATAAACAAATTGGATTCATAAATCCTTTTTTAAGTTTCACACATTTATAATCCAAAATTAAAATTTTCGGTTTTTTGTATAACCAAAAAACATTTGTTTATGCTTGATAAATATCTTGAAATTTGGCGTTTCTCACCTATTTATAAAGTTTTTAAAAGTTTTTTCAACTTTTCCGTCTGGTTTATTTTTTTCAAAATGAAAATTTTTTTTCAAAATGAAAACGTTGCTGTTTTCTCTTTTAAAAGTTTTTTCAAGTTTTATACCAGACCTATTATTATGTAGCTATGTACAAATTTCGTTTGTATTTACTTTTACTTCTTTTCTTATTATTCTGTAAAATTTGTGTATAACATCCATTCCTGATTTACTTTTTTGACATTTAACTAGTTTATATAGCAGCTTGAGTATTTGACTTGAAGTCATCTCAAAACTCAAATTACGTTTTTACTATGCCAACTTGAAAGCCCGAAAATGACGTTAAGCTATTACATTTTCAGTCATTATTAAAATTTTAAGTCAAGTAAGCAAAATTTTTTGATTGTATTTATGCAGTGAAGCTCAAGTCAAGTAAAATTTTTGTGAACATAAAATAGGCTTCAAGTGATTGAAACTAGCATGTAAATAAAATAATTGTAAACTCTGTGACTTCTACAAAATAAAAAATGTAGCAGTACTGTTATAGAAAAGTATAATTTTATGCCTTAATCTTATATGCTACTATAAATTATTCATCCTAAGCGTATGCAAGATTCCATTGTTGTATAAAAATTATATTTTCAATAAAATGTCGTGTTCATTATTATTCAGACCTAAAAATTGAAGACTTGAATGCTAAATAGATACTCTATAATTTTTTTAATAATATTAAATCCTTCGACTTAAAAGTAAAATTTACAACACTCTTATTACACTTTTGCAACTAAATAATAAATTGAAATACATACATATATAAATCGGTCTTATCTATTTATGTACATATGTATATAGATTACAAAAAATATCTGTGTTGATTGAGAAATGTCACATTTCTGGTTGTAAAAATTATGAAAATTTAATTTGGTAAAATTCATTGGCCCACTTAAAAAAAATCTCTTTGTTTTTAAATAATTTTCTTAAATAAACCCATTATAAATGATTGTCTGTTGAAATAATAAACAATATTATAAGTTCAAATTGATTAAATGCATTTAAAATAACTTAAAATACTTTTGAAAATGGTTCGGTGAACTTATAAGTATTCTAAAATAAAATTAATAAAAAAACCGACCATAAAAAAAGTTTTAAAATTTTTGCGTTATTAAAATGAATAAACGAAAAAAAATTTTTGAATGAAAACTTTTTCCTTGTGTGTCTTGACTTTTTGGAATTCATATTTCTAAATTTAGAAAATTTGATTTCATTCCTTAAAAATTTGACTATAAGATACTTAATGCTTGATGGGTAGATTTTATAGAAGGTTGAACGAATTTGTGACCTGAGAGTTACGTTGGATGGTACGCTGGCCTTTAAAGCTCATCTTAATTCGATAGCCAAATGTCTTTTTGTTGCTTTCGTGAGGCCTGTTTTCAAGTACGCATTTCAGGTCTGGTGCGATTTTCGTAATTTTGTAATAAATCGCATTTTTCATTCGTTTTTCTCTTCGGGATATACATATATTGGTTGGATCTGTTTAGATTGCCCTCTTATGGAAAGTAGGCTTCATCCTTTGGACTTAAGTTTGCTTCGTTGTCGTAGTCTGGTTTGTGAAACATATAATTTTCATTCATTAACTTGTTGTGGGTAGCGTATTTGTTCGAGTTTTATTGGGTCGAATTTCTTCAAACGAGAATCCCGGTAGCTTAAGGTCGCTGAATGGAATGCTTGAGCCAAGAAATGCGCTTAAGGTCAGTCTCTGCGACAGCACTAATTTTATTTAATTTATTCTTAGTTTACGTGACATTTTATTTCATTATACTATTAACTCCCGGTTGCAGTAGTTGTATAAGTTTGGTTTTAGTTGGTTAGTTTTCAATTTACAACGTTTCGCGTATTAATATTAAATGAATGCTACTAATGTTATAGTCCTTTCCCATCCCTTTCTAATGATGACGATTTTAATTATAGTAACTGATAATCAAGTTTGTTGAAAAATTAACGTTTATTTTGCTATACTAAATGCTTGTACTAAGCGATTGTCCGATATATAATATCGTTTGTAATATAAAAATATTTTTCTTATAAATTTTCAATTTTTGCTTATACTTAATAAATATTTATTGTATAAAACTATTTTGTAAAGGAAAATTTCTAATATTTTTAGAAAAAAAAAATTTTAGAACCAAATTTTCAATTTTTTTTATATTACTTTTTTTGAATTGAATGTTGATGTTAATTTTGAGTATCGGAACACTAAGTGATAGTGATAATTATATTGCAAAAAATGCGATATTTTTTTTCTTGTAAAACACAAACCAAATCATACAAATTATTCGTGCCTTTAATAAAGTTTTTGAAATTTTTACGATAAATATCATTGTCACTTAGTGATTCGATATTCAGAAGATACCCCATTACTTATTTTAAAAATTTTAATAAAAAAAATCGATCATTGTATTTTAGGTTTAATATAAACCTGACCAATATTCTGATTTAGTTTTAGATATTTAAATTAATACGAGTATTAGAAATTTAGAAACTAAAAATTTATGTACATACAAAACAAAAATTATAATTATCATTCTACAATTATAAACTAAATTACGATACATACGTACATACATAAATTAATAATAAATAATAAAGAAAATTGCTATAATGACCAATAAATAATTCAGATCAAAACATGTGCGAAATAAACTACCAAAAAATTATTAAAATTTATGAATTATAATTCGGCAACATACATATATACATACAATATATACGCATATACATAAATACATACAAATTTTATGGTATGATAGATAACAATATATTTTTTGGAATATTTATTGCAAACATATGTGTGAAAATATACATTAAAACATATACATACTTATATACTTACATATTTAAAATAAGAAACCCAATAAAATGTAAACATTATTAAAATAATTTTATGTATATATTAAGTATGCACATACTTACATCTCACGGGAAAGCTAATAGTGTCTATATACTAAAGTATACGCATTTACACATTTACATACATATATCATATACTTAAAAATTAAATATATTAAAGCATAATGAATTCCTGGATTAAAAATTTTGACAGTCTAGATGAGTCAGATCGCCCCCACTAAAAATATTTTTTCGAAAAACAAATTAATATGTAGATATGTACATACGTGCATACATACATACACTATTATAAATATTATAAAAGAAAATAAAATTTTTAAAAAGAAAATAATATTTTAAAAATATAAAAAAGGCTTTAGTTATAGAGGAAGATCATGAAAGCATGTACAGTCTGTGCCTTCATAAAATTTATGTACAAGGTGACTTTGAAAATTAATTATTAAAATGAATTGCAATCGTAAACGGATAAGAGTATAGCTGATAAGTGCAAAATTTGCCTAAATGTTCAGTTTTTCAAATTGCCTCATCTCATCTCATTTCCTCTAATGTAAATTTTAACCTATGCGATGTATGTACATATTTTGAAAAAATTTTGTACTGAATATGGAGGTTACATAAACGAGTAATTTTACAATACCAAATAGAATTTTAACAAATTTTTATTTAAATTTAGGAATTGAGAAATAATTTTTTTTTATAGAGAAATAAAGCAAATTAAAAATAAGTGCAACACATTGCTGTTACAGTAGAGATCTTCAAATTCGTGCAAATGCTTTAGTTTCGAGCTTACGTACACATGTACAATGAGTTCAATTCAAACCGGACATTGATGAATAGATTGAATAGTTCTTATGAGACAAGATTTAAAAATCTAGGTATAGAAGAATACAATAGAGAACAATATATTTAATTTAACCTTGGTAGAGGTTATCGAGATTGCGATGTATAACAATATAGTTTTTGACATTTAGGCCAACATCATATGGTTTTTATGATCTGGTCGCGAATTATTGTGATTTCGAGGAATATGGTGAATTTAAATATACTTATATGCATACTTATATACAAATTTTAAATTATGGTATATACAGACATTTTTACTTTTAAAATTTTTGGGCATATTTAATGGGGCATATTTTTGAGTGTTCGACAATGTTGTATGTATTAATAATGTAGAGTTGTTTTAGAATATGTTAAGTATGGAATGAAATCCATGTTGAAAAATATTCTATTTAATACTCGTACAAGAGCAATAATAAAATTTTCTTTAGAGCTAATGTATGTATACATTTGTGAATAATAATGGTTTGAAATATTTATCGGACATTATGATTTAAATTAAAAGAAAGTATTTTGAACCGATCAGTTATAGCAAAATGTTTTCATTGTGGGGTCATAATAAAATATGAGCAAATTTATAAGAAACGCAAAACAATTTTTTTTGGAGAAAATTTATTAAAAATTCATTGTATATTTTTTATTAGATCGTATATTTATTATTTTATTAGCATTTTTTTCTATATTAAATAAATTATTCAACTTTCTTTGTTTTCCTTTTTTTCTATCTTTATTTACGTTGCATTTTCTCTAATGCGAAATCATGAAATTGTTTTTTTTTTTTTCTTTAATGAAAAAATAATTGTAAATTATGAGTGACATTTTCTTTATTATTTAAAAATTTAATATTTATAAAATGATGAAGAGATAAAAATTTTTTGCATATTTTTCGGAATTTGTTATTTTATTACAAATATTATGTATGTATGTATATGTATATATTATGAGGCGAGTCTAATGTACTGCAGCCAATTAATTTTAACTATACTTCAAAAAAAAAATTAATAAAACTATTTAATTAGTTATCTGAGAGAAGGGTTTTCATATCTATTATAAAAATTTATAAAAATTAAATTTACGCTAACCACGTCGTGTTAGAGTGGTGTATACAACTTCTTACGGCACAGTGTCGTTTGAACTTCTTCCTTCTTTACACTTTTTATCTATTTTTTCTTTTTGTCATATCTTCTCTATTTTGGGCCCAAGAAGTGTCGTTGCCAGACCAGAGTCAGTCCTTAGCAATTCAACCCGCATTCCGATCGTACCTGCGATCTTGTCTTTCAATCTGATTATTGCGTCCCTTAGCTCTTTTTAGACTAGAGCTATGGTGTTGCCGTTAAAGTCAAGCTGGACCCCTGTTTTTTCTCATGTCTTCTTTTCTGGGTGTACTGTACTTCATACGATCTTATCCACTTGTCTGTATATGTTTTGTATGTTATTTGCATTTATGTTTGTTGTTATTTTTTAAATAAATTCCCGATTTATGAACGTGGTGTTCCCTTTGTGATTGTCAATATTTTTCTTTCTTGCGAACGTATTCTGAGCCCGCCCTTATAGCCGCGCGATTTTATATGTATATCTGCCGTATTGACGTCTTGCAGTCAAGAAGCCGGTGCCTCCATTGCCGGCTCATATAAATATGATCTATTTCGTTCTTGGTTTTGCCGTCACGTGACACCCATATGTATCTATGTATTGTCTTATGTGTGAAGATGGTCCCATCCCTTTATCACATCGTCAAAAGAAATGTTTATTAGTTCTTGTTAATTTAAAATTGAATTTTAAATACTTTGAAATAAAATAATTTTGGAACATATAAATATATAATTCTAAAATTAATAAAAAAATATAATTCCTAAAATTGGGAAAAATAAAAGAAAGGAAAAATTAAAATGAAAGTGCGGACGACATTTTAAATGAAAATTTTATAAATTCATCATGTACATACAATTATAAATATTCATTCATACATACAGCTTCATATATTTTAATACTAGTGAATAATTTATCAAAATTATAAAATTAAGGGGTTGAATGAAATGAGATGAAGTGTTGTGGTTAATAAATTTTATTTGTGAGAACCTATCAGCCCAAATTTATTTTATTTTGTTTTTAATTATATACGTACATATATATGTATATGCTATATGGATGGGATTATTATGGAATTATAGTGTTTAGGTGTGTGTATAGAAAAAAATACACAATCTATTTTTAAATCAGAAATTATTTTATTTGATTCCATTAAAACTTCGTGATTGATGAATTACCAAAAAAAAAAAAAAGAAACTATTCAGCGCAAAGATTTTTAAAATTTTCCAAATTAAATTATTTGCCATTTTTTTTCCTTTAATTTTGAAATATTTTAATTTTGCTTTTTTTTTAAATTTATGTCTTTAATTTATTTCTTTATTGCCATAATTTAAATTTTTAATATCAATCATATTTTTATAATAAAATTGAAAAATTTGACATATTTTAAATAATTTATTAAAAAAAAATTTTAATTTAATTTATTTTATACAAGTTTTTTTTTAATATTGATTTTAAATTATTATTGAAATATATTTGCACAAAATGTTATTGCCAAGTATATAAGACTATTCATTTAATCCAATAATTTTATCATTACCTATATAAGTTATTTAAAAGTGCATGTTACTCATTAACCGTACAGAAAAATAGTTCGACACTTTTTCAGAACTTTATTCCAAAAAAAAATTTATTGATGGTAGATTTGACCTAAATAATATAATAAGTATCCATTGTGCATTTGTGCTCCACTACATATTTTTAAGTGCGGGAAATGTTCTTTTATCAACAGCTCGAGATTTACCCTCCTGATGAACTCGAGCATTTTATAAGACCCGGAAGACCGCAACTATACGACACGGTGAGAGCAAAGTCTTTCAATATTTCTCTTCTACTACGAGCGAGTGCATTATTTTCTTCCAGAAAGTGTACTGAGGTTAAAATCAAGGCCCCAAGGATCGGACAAGGCCCCGATGAGATTCCTCATATCGTTCTCTCCGAACCCTATAAATTATAAGCTCCCAGAAAATTCTTCGCTTGCCGAAGTACCGGTAGGTTTCTTCAGCTCTCTGACCGCCTCTGCTTTGATTCTTTTCTTAATTCCAAACGAATAATATGTGTTTCGATTCGGCAAAAAGTTTCTGGGTCGTACAAAGCCGGCTGGCTTATCATCTGGCTTATCACCTTCTACGCTCAATTCATTAAGCGTCTCAAGACAGCTCTGATATAAAATTTTTGAATGTTCAGGTAAAGTTTCCATGAATTTGTTTTTTGTTAATTTTGATAATAACATTCAAATTTATTTTCTGCGGGTATTTCATTATTTATTTATTTATATCAACGTGTGGTAGTATATCAACCATATAATAAATATTTTGATTAATCTGTTAAGCGATTAGTTTTTCTTTGACAGCTCGATTTACTGTGCTGAATTAATTTCAAGCGAAAAAGCGTATTTACGAAATTTTGTTAACAGTAAAATTTTCGTTTTTTGCTTAACTTTAAATTTCATAGCAAACGCAATTTTCTTAATTCGGCATGACACACATATACGACATCAACTAAAAAATGAACTTTTGCAATTGACGCATATATACGACATAATCTCTTAACAGGTTAATTAGCATAATAATTTAAGAATAATTGAAAATCTTGCAAGAAATTTTGAATACAGCTTCCAATTAATTTTGATTTCAGAATGAAAACTTGTACTATTTTAATTAATTAACAAATAATTGAATATTATTCAACTTGTTGTTAAGAATTGCTGAAAAAATTTTGAAATTACAAAACTTTCTAAATCATATACAGAAAATAATAATCGCCAAAAACTTGAAAATCTAATTATACATATGTACTTCTTTTATTTGATTACTTCAATTTAATAAAATTTTAAATATTGAAATAAATTTCAAATGGCGTTCTCATCATTTATTTGAAAATTTTTTATTTTATTTTTCAATTTTTAATCAATAAATTTTTCAAAATTTTCATTTGTTTTTCTACTTTTTTTTTTATGCTAAACACCTATTAGCTGGTAAAAGATTTGGTCAAGTGGTACATAATTGTGTCGATAAAACAAAAAAACAAAAACAAACACAATAACAAAATGCAAAAGACAAAAATATTATTTTTTCTTCTTTTAATATTCTAAATTTTAAAAATAACAAAAAATATGTTTTTTCCAGCTCCTACACATGATTAATAAAAAAATAAGAAAGTTTTTAAAATAGAATAGTAAAAAAAAAAAAAATAAAATAGAATATTATTTTGAATAAGAGTAAACAATTGGACTAAAATATTTTACATTTTACATAAAGATTAATTACAGTATGGTTCTATAGAGATTCTTATATACCCATACATGATTCTTACTAATTTCATAGAGATCTATTTAAATTTAATTAAATTGTTATAGAACAGCAGTGTATTGCTGTTTTATTCTATTCTATTATTTTAAAATCACATAAAATTTATAATTTAATTAATAAATCCTGGTTATTCAAAATTCTGTGTTCACAAAATAAAATGTTTTTTAATATTATTTAAAATTATTTCAATTTGAAAAAAAATTTATAAATGTTAGGTAAAAAGCTTTTCTAATGAGAAATGGAAAATACTCGTATTGAAGTACCTATATGTATAAAGATTTCAAGTGATTTAGAATGGTAGATGAAGAGGCATTTTTCGCATAAAATAAAATTGCGTTCGCATCACACAGTATGTACGTATATGGACAATTCGAATATAAATATTCAAATACATACATATATAATTGATGTGTACAGCGTGTTGTAAATTAAACAAACTAACAGGAAATAATATTTCTTATACTTTTGTATATTTCACGATTTTGTCTCCTTATTCCCCTCTACAAAGGATATTAGACTGTTGTACGATATCATAAAAGATATGCTTTCAACTTTATAATGCCTTTCAATATTATTAGGCAGTGCCCTCACTTTTATGTCATAACCACTTTTATGATACCTCATTTTAACTATATATAGTACACAGGTATACGTATAAGATTTGAGATCAAATTAGTTTTGATAACAATACAGAAACGTTATCGAATCTAGATTACAGAGTATGTGTCTTGATTGGATAACTTCAAAATTCATTTTTCTATTAGATATTTATACAAATAAATTATAAAATTTTTCAATATTTTACATAATTAACAATTAACATAGTATAGTAAAAATTAAAAAAAAAAATTAAGCAATTATTTAAAATTCGCAAACTTCAAATTAAAAGGTGACCTTGTCTTATGAGAAATATTTAATATTTATTAATATACTAGTAAAAACATGATTCAAAGTTGACTTGTGACACTATATACAAAGTTAAAAAATACAAAATAGAAATAATTTTCCACGCGTTTTTCTTATTTTATTTTCTTAGATTTTTCAAATCATTAAATATTTTATCTATTCTCTTATAATATTTGGCATTTGTTTATTAACTTAAGAGTGGAAAAGATATATTTTGAGTATTTTATATATATATATATATATATATTTTGAAAATATTCCAAAAAAAAAAAAATAGTGGGTTTTTTTTGCTCTACGTGCAAAAAGCAAGCCACTAATAATAGTTTTACGTTTTCATTGTTTTTTAGCAATTTTTTAACCTTTAAACATGTCCCTTAAATATAAGGTAATTTTTTAGTCCTAGAATGAAAAATCCTTTAATAAAATAGCAAAATTTTGAAAGCAATTTTAGTTATAATGAAAAACATAAACCTTTTCAAAAGTATCCCTCATCCTCAAATCTAAAAAATATGCAAAGAATATTTTAAATCACATATTTTTATACCGTAGACTAAAGAATATATTAGTTTTAGTAAAGAGTTCATAAACGATTCAAAGAGTTATTTGAAGTATGACTTATCTGAGTTAATTTAGAGATATTCAACCGTCCATCTAAAGACGGATGTTATTGTAATTGATACAAATTCGACAATATATTCGATTGCCTACCATAAAGTTTAAAGAGATTATTTTAAATAATTCGAAACTAATGAGGGCACTAATATGGAATTTTATAAATGTGTGACCAATTACATCTTATTAGATATGAGATGGAATTGTTACAAAGATTTAGGTAGCTGTCATACGACCTTAAAAGGTAATATTTCGAAAACTATTTTAATAAAATCATATTGTCATAATATAGAGAATATATTTCAGTCGATTAAACATTAAGCGTTGTTTTTGTAAATTTTCTTACTTCGGAATACTTCGTAAAATAAATTGAGGTTGGTGAGTGGTGGCTTTATAGATTATATTATACGCATATATGATATTAAAATCAATGAATCGCCAGACAACATTCATAACCATGAAAATAATTATCTTTAGATACACAAAATAATGGTGTCCAATATATCTCTTAAATTCAATGATAAATTACAGTTTACGAACCGAAGTCTGTGACGTAAATATTAATTCAAGTTACAGCTATAATTTTATACGAAAATTATATTTTAAACGAACACGATTTTCATAAAGATTTTTAATATATACAATAATATTTTTTCGATTGATGGATCCTCATCTTATGTAAGATAAAGAGGACGCAGAAACTAACGTTTAAAATTTTTTTTTATAAATTATTAATATTTAAGATTAACATGAATTTTTGACATCAATTTTATTTCTAATTTGTCATAATTTAAATTTTTGATTTTAAATTATATAAATGTATGTAAGCATGCAAACGTATAGGCACAAGCTTCTATACATATTTAAGTACCTTAAACATTTTAAATGGAAAATAGCTACATTTCCATTAGTTCAAAGCTATAAATTAAAAAATTAAAAAAAATGTAGATAAATTATTTTTGGCCATCTGGATCAACTAAACTATAATTTTTAAAAAATGTGAGATATTCAAATTATGCATTAATGTGTCATTTAAAAATTATATAATAATAAATTTTTTATCGGAAATTTATGAAAAGGAAATTTATGAAGGTTCTTATAATAAAATTTGTTCACTAATTTTTTTTCTAATATTGTATAACAATTTTAAAATTTTATATGAAAAATTATGGTATATGTACTTTTATGCATCTATATAAATATTTTCAAGCCAAATAAATATTAGTAGAGCAAAAATTTGACAAAAACTCTCAATTAAGCTCAATTGTTTTGATAGTTCTGTTGGTTTGAAATAAAATTAAATTTCCGTTTCTTCAAAATTTAACTGAATAATTTCTGAATAAATCTTCTCATGCATAGTTAACATAATCCTCCGCTTCATTTTAAAACAAAATGTTTACGGCTCAAGTTCAAGTGCAAGTGTTTGACCTTTGAGCAAGTGAAAATGTTCTTTTCTTTCAAACAAGCAAATTATTTTAATTAATATTTCAACAAATATGAAATTATTGCATATAATTTGAAAAAAGGAGGTTTTAGATGACGATCAATAAGGGATTTGGAATAATGGAAAGAGTGTAAAAGTTTTGTAAACAGACACTTGAACGGACATACAGACGAATAGAGGGAAATTAATAAAAACTTTTTCCAATTTCTTATTCTTAACTGGCTAAATTATTAGATATTCTTATTAATTATGAACTATTTTACAATATGCAAATTTTATAGTTTGTTTGTGTATGCGGTATAATTTCACCGTAAAATATTAATTAACGTTATACTTTGCGACTTGAACGTAAATTTTCTAAGAAACTACCCTCCTTGCGAATTGTCAAAATTACAAAAATTTATTTCCCTGCTATAAACATTTTCATTTCAATAAAAATATTAAGATTCCAGTAGTTGTGATTTCGTTAATCATTTTAAGGAATTCTTATATAACAGTTTAAAACTTTTTTTTATTTATATTTCACTTTTATTATATATAGCGTATATGCATATTATTCAAATTTTTATTTATTCAATTTCCTTAAATTATTCGAAAAGGCAAAAATAATTCCAGCTATATAATTATATACATTCCATGTACATATATAATAATATGCATAATAAAAATTTATAATTATCCATGTTGCCTCCATTGAGTTTCGATAATCTATTTACATTCCAAATAAAAATATGTTAATATAATTATTATTGTTTATTAGACTAATATATTTATAAACATTTTTTTTTAATTACTCGTACATTATAGAATATTATAAAAATTTTTTTTTTCAAAAATTTAAAATTAGAAAATAATAAACAGTAATTAATGGTAAATAAAAAAAATTAATTATATATGTACAGAGTGAATCACCGACAAGTTAGGAGCCGGGTATACCACCGGGTAGAGTTCCGAAAATGAGTAAAATTTTTGTTCGGAACATAGTGTTAGATCGGAATCGTTTCCGAGCTACTGAGATTTTAAGAAGATTCAGCGAAATTTTAACATACTTAAGTTTTATTGCTTATAATTTCCAAAAAAGATAGAAGTTGCAAACAAATAGTTTTCGAAAAAGCTTTAAAAAACAGCGGGTTGTTTGGTTTCGCATGTTTTTTCGGAAATAAAAGTATACGAACTTTGGGAAAATTCCAATTTTAGTCATCTTTTATTTTTTTACTTTTTTTGTGCCGACAATTTTTCATGAGTTTTTTCGAAACTTCCAAAATGCTCTTTACAGAATTTTGACCAACTGCTTAACCTTTAATTTAAGCCATCAATCAAAAAATTATGACTATTTTTCATTTTATGCACATCTCCATTTGTATTTTTAATTAAGATTAGAATTAATTTTAATTTTCTTTTCTAATACGAAACTTTGACATTTAATTTCCTATATATATATGTATAGGAAATGAAGAAAAAATTTAAGAAAAATATTTATTTACAATATCAATTTCAAATGTTAAGTTATTAAAAATTTTATTGATATGCGTATAAAATTGCAAATAAACTGTTTTGTAGCACTTGTAATGAACCATTTGTTTACCTTCATGAGGGAAAGCGCTGTAGAATCTTCGTTTAAGAAAATATAACGCATGTAGTTAATAACAAATAAAATTTATTTGAAATTTAATCAAATGTATTAGAATATCCGATATCACATTTACATATGCACATAATTGCTTTAATTTTTAGTTTTTTATTAAAATTTCCTGTTTTTCTTAAAAAATCATTGCTTATTTTGTTTATTTTTATGTAGAGACTTTGATATATTTACAAAGAATTCATAAATATCAATGAGTGAATGATAAAATTTTAATACACCTTATTACCTAACAATATAAGAAAAAATTGAATTTATTTGAAATTATATGAGTACAAATAATTTTTAATTGAAATTGAGGAAATTAATATTATGATTTTATTCTGACAATAAATATACGATATACAATATGGGAGTATTAAATCATTAAATCTTACCGGACATTGTAAAATGGTAATTTTATTTTTAACTGCTTGAATATACTTAGTGCTATAGAAAATGAAATATTTATTTACATAATGTAGATATTAAATGTATTTGCGAGAAGAAAAAAAGGAAAATAAATAAATAAATTTTAAAATTTTAAAACGATTAAATAAATGAAGGGTTTTTTTTTTGTTCCTGCTTTGTGGAAGCCCACAAGCTTCTCCAACCAAGCTTCTCTTAGGGCCAATTCATTTTACTTCTACCAATATCATGTTGGCCGTGGCGATTTCTTTCTTTATTATTCTTTGCCATACATTCTTTGGTCGTTCAACGTTCCTTCTCCCTTGCGGGTTCTACTCCAATACCTGCCTTGCAATTGTTTCAGGTGGCCGTCGCAATGTGTGGTCTATGTGTTAAAGTCCATTGTATGGCCCTTGGAGTGGCTCTTTACTTTCGCATTGTTTCGTCTAGAGAAATAAATAGACATTAAAAGTTATAAAATTTATTTTCATTTAAAAATTTTTAATTATTAAAATTTTAAAATTATTGAAAGCTACATGTATATTTTAAATTGATTTCTATATGTGTATATCAAGAATTATATGTATGTATGTATGTCAACAATTATATACATATGAGATAAGTATTATTTTGATTGCTATGTATTTTAATAAATTTGACGTTGACTATGCATAAACTATATAACAGATGTTGCTAGCTTCTTGACAGTCTTATTTATCAAATTTACTTCTATTAATTAATTTCCTCAATTTCAATTAAAAATTATTTGTAGTCATATACTTAAGTTCAAATTCCACTTCTTATTTATCAAATTTAGAAATTATTCACGAGCCGCAAAAAAATACGTGCCAAAAATTCCAATTACAAATTATATTCGTAACAAGAGTGATACCAATTTTTTCTCCAAAACAAATTCAAAATCAGTTTAGAGTCATCAGATTATGGACTACTTCTTTACTATTTACCATTGTTTGAGCAATTGTCGGACACTTATAAACTTTGATTCACATTCCTGACTTAAATCGAAATTAAATTTGTTGCAACGTTCCACTTTGTCTTTAATTCTTAGTCCACAACCAAAATATTGTATAGAAAGTTTCTTAACAGTCGATGTTTATTCAACATTACTTCAATTTTATTCTAAATTTAAGTTTAGATTTTATATTTTGAAAATTAATTTTTCATAATAATAAAATAATTAAAAGTTATTTATTATAGCAAATTTGTATAATGTATTCGATAAAAATAACAAAAACATATAAAATTTAAATACCAATTTGAAATATCTACTATTTTTAATATTAATCATAAGATTAACTTTTGTTATACATACTTATAGGCTTTTGTCAAAATAAAATATGGTGTCGCATGTTTAAATTATTATTTAATATTGTTTTGCATCAGGACGTAAACACCAATATATTTGAAGAAAACTATACAAAAGCAAAAACAAAAGCACAAAAAAATGTCAAAATTTCTCACAAGGTGGAAAAGAATTCTTGGCATTGTATAGAATATTTTAAATAAAAAAGAAAATTGTATCTTTCTGGAGCTTATGACATCAATATTCGCTAATTAGATTATAATTTTTAATATAGGAAGCATAAATCTTATTTATATACTTATATTATTTTTTTATATGCTTAAAATATTATTTGAAACTAAAAATTTAAAATTTAAAACAAAAATTATTTGAATATACATACATACATATGTATGTAGTTGCTAAATATTTAGAAAATAAAAAAGAAAAACTAATTATTTTTCAAAATAAAATTTAAAGAAGTAAACAGTCATGTCTTACGCCGACATTAACAAATAGATCTTTTTGTCATTATACCTGTTTCATATAATTGAAATGTCAATGAAGTGAAAGTAGTTTTCTCAATGATTCAAAGCAAAAACTCAAAATATTCTTGGCATTTTGTACTTTTAAATGTGTTTTGTCATATGGAGAAACGTCACTGATCATTATTCATTCCATTATAATGCGCATATTATTAGCATGTGTAAAATTTTTACAAATTACTAATGTAAAACGTAACACATTTTATTTATTTGTAGCAATTTGTAGAATCTTGAAAAAAGTTGAAAATTTTTCTTTTTAATTCTTAAAGACGTTCATCAATTATCTACAAAAACATTGTATTTTTTCTACTTCATCTATGATTTAAGGATATTTCAGCATATTTTTAAAATATATACGAAATAAAAATAAATTTAATTGACATTATTAATATAAAGTTTATAAATTGTGGAAACGTGTTTAATAATTGCGTGTTATATAAGAACTGTGCGGTTGTAAAATATGTGATTAATTATTTAAATCGAGCTTTATTGCTTGAACATAGCTAATTTGATTTCTTTAATAAAATATATTATATGGACATAAAACGCGACTGACAGAAAATTTTTGTCATAATTTTGTTTTGTCAAGATATAAACATAAAATTACAATTGCGATCTGCAACATTATAATGTTTTAGTTGCCGTTTCCATGTACGAAAAAATATACAAATTGAGTCTGACGAAAGTCGTTTACATTATGTAAAACCTGTTGAACATCAGACTGACAACCAATAAAAGAAATTACTCTATTTTCACCAAATTTACTGTTAAACTTTTTAACAATAAAAATGACAGCAGTGAAGTTTTGTGGAAGTTTGAAGCAACGAACACTTGACTTTAATTTTGGTAGCAAAATTGTAAAAATTTGCAGTCGTCAGACTTTACTGTAGATTTTAAATTATATATGTAAAGAGTGTCATATATGTAAACAGTGCCTTACCTCTTTTCCAATGACAGATAATATTAATTTTAAAGTTTTTAATTTTTCAAAATATTTTAGACTCAATTTACACTTAGGTATAAATTTATATTGTGAATTCTTGCTTTTGCTTTTATTTAATTGAGCGTGTCCAAAAGTGGGCGTATGAATTTTAAAAGTGAATACTTAACATTACATCGGTTAAATTTTGTTTGATTTCTTATTTTTTTTGGTTTTATTGTGAAAGAAAATTTTAAATTTTTATTTTGAAATATTTTCGTTTCAGCTTCATAAGTACATATGTACATATGTATGATCACGTATAACTACAAAATTTGTAAAAGATATAGGTATGTACTTAATTTTTAATTGATTGTAATTATAAAGGCGATCTGCAAATAATATGAAGTATAAAGAAAGTAAGCAAGATAAAAGGCATGTTAACATTTTCTAATATAATAATTTTTTTTGAATTATAATTTGTTGAAATTTTAGAAACTCCCAAAAAGGCAGTATAAAAAGCCACAATACTGCCTTTTACTACCCTCATAGCTTTTAATACCTGCTCCAAATTTGGAATAGAAGAACAGCTTGAAAGATATTTCCATTTTTCTTCCTAAACGCAAATTGACCTGGAGAATTCCTAAAGTAATGGATTTTCAAAAGAGCATAGAAAAATATGCTAATGATTATTTTTTCGAAACTTTTTCGGATGAGTAAAAATACATTTGAAGTAAGTATAAATTTAAATAATCATTATTTAATATAGATTTTTATTCGGAAGTACTTTTAGGTGCTACACATACATATATAATGTTAGAACAGTAATTTTATTCAAGCCAGATTGAACGATTAATATATCCAGAAAAATTTTGTTTATATATATACACAATATATTACTAGTATATGGAAATTGGCAACGAACATATTTAGGGAAATGATCAATTGTCGCAGTGTAGCGCAAGGATCAATATTATCATGTTTATGTATCAGAATAGTTAAATTGATAGCAAAACTAAAAGAAAAATTTCTAAATTTCCCTGTACTAAGGCTGCAAATTTGAATCAAATTCGTAATGAATTTCATATATAAATATAGAAAACCTACAGGGTGCGTTAAATATAAATTTTTAAAGCATTTTTAAAAATTATTGGGCCTTATAATATTGAAATATTTTAAAAAACATAACATGAAGGTCAAATATGCATTTTATTTCGATTATTATCAAAAAGTATGGTATAGTTATATTAATATTAAAATATGTATATGGATACATATGTACATACATGTATAACTCATAGAACATTTTATTATATTTTTGGAAACATATAACATTAAATTTCTTTAAATTCTTTTAACTATAATAATATGAAGTATGTATATTAAATGTCCGCCTACCGTCAAAATATATGAGTCCGTTTATGCATTCACACAAGTATATGCATCTTCGTTTAACACACATTTATGTACATACAATTGGTGGAATTTATAATTTTAATAATTTTTGAAACAATTTAGGTATATATTAAAATATGCAAATTTTATTTAAAAGAAAAATGAACAAAAATCATAATTCCATAGAATTTTTTTTATTAAAAGAAAAAAAAACACGTAATGTTCAATGTATGTATGCATGTATGTACAAAATTTTATATTGCATTTTCAACTTTATATTAAAGAAAACTATAGTTTAAAATAATGTAAAATTAATATTTTTGTTTTTTTGTTTTGATTTTCTGATACAATAAGAATTCGTGGCGTCATTCGTAACGTAAATTCAAATGTTTTTCTCTAAAGAATAATGGGACGCGTTTAGAAGATTTTTCCAAGTTTTTTTTTTTTTTTTGTTTTTTTCTCTCCATCCGTAATATTATACAATGACTTGCTGCACGTTTATCTATTATAATTTGAAAGAATATTGTGTGTATTTGTGTTGGTAAGTGAAAAATATAAACAAAAACTATAAAAATAGAAATATAAAATAAGATAAAAGCTATTGACCCATTTTCATAAAATAAAACAATTTTTTTTTTCCTTTTGTTTTTGTTTGCCCTACATACACGTATTATAGCCGCAGTTGGCGCTTTCCGTTATAGCTATATAGTACATAGATATATTAATGTTATATACATGCATACATACCTATCCTTAATTTTTATATGGATGCATGTAAGCACATACTATTTAATTTTATAAAAATTAAATTATAAATTTTAGTTATGCGTTATATAATAATTCATGAGATTGTTAATTAAAAATATTGTTCCCATTGGGAAATTATTCGTTTCAAACTCTTAAGTTTAACTTTGATATTTACATATATTTTTTAAAATTAATTTTGTATTTCTGATGTTCATATCCATTTCTTAAGTAGTTATAGATGCTTTTCCGACACAAGAAAATTTTAATTTAAAATATGTGTATATGCCCACGTACGTGTTCTGTATTCGAATGAGTTAGTATTCGCTATACAGGTGTGTTTCCATTGACAATTGAAGGTTAAATGAAAAATATCAATTTTAACTGAACATTACCATTGTATAGAATTAAAATACTGAAATATTTTATTATTTTTAATTTAATTTTAAAAATTATATTTATTAATTTTAATTTAATTAATTTTTTTTTTGTAATATTTGGAAATTTGATTGAATTTTGTTTAATATTTGACTCTCTGAACACCAAAGATAAAATTGCTTGGAATTAAGAGAAATTAAATCTAAGTTATTCAAAAGTTAAATTAATTTAATAAAATAATTAAAAGTTAAATCCAGATTTTTTTTTTCTACAAAATTCTATAATAAATATTTCTTTTTGCTTCACCTTTTTATTAGGGGAGCGTTTGATAAATGCTTTCTTTATTAAAAGACATTTTCTATATAATTATAGAAAGAGAGAGTATTTTGGTGTCTCCGGAATATCGATAAACTATAAAAAACAATTTGAAATTAATGTCAGACTGCCTAAATTTTATTGAAGTTTGCCAATTTACTTCAATACTCAGAAGAAAAAATGCTGCAAAAGTGCAAAATATTCTGATTTTGATTATTCTTTTATTACATTAAATGAGAATTTAAATAAAAATTGTATGAAAACTCTGACACGTATAACGGGAAATACATACAAGAAAATAACGTAATAGAACAATACAAAGAAAAATGTAAGCATACACACATGTAAAGAAAACAAATAATAATACATATTATTCTCTCTAAAAATAAAAATGGTCATTTTGGATATGCTGCTATTGCTACGATTGTATGATACATTCAACCACACTTATGTTATTGATCTACAATTCTGAAGGAGCTTGTATACAATAATAATAAACCATATTATTAAAAACCAAAAAAAAAAAAAAGAAAAAATTTAATAACACAAAGAAAATAGAATAAAATAAAAAAAAAAATAAATTCCAGAATAAAAAACAAAATCATAATTTTAAAGAAATATAAATTTGCATTACTTTGTTTTTAAGAATTTAGTTCTATTTTGATTTTTAAAACGACAGGATATTATAACCGCCTTTATTGTATTAAAATATATATACATATAGTACCTCATAAATAAAAATGCCTACTGGAAAAATTGAAAAAGTTTGTGGCGAAGAAGCTGCACATGACGGTGAAATTACATGCGTTTTTTTTGAAAGTAATAACGGTTTACTCTTCTCTGGCGGTGAAGATGGAAAAATCAAAGTTAGTGTTAACATGAATTTAATAATTAAAAAATAAAATAATTTTTTTTTTATTTTTAAATAACAATAATTTATCACCTCTATATATAGAAGTTATATAAGATAATCTCAATTTAAATTATAAAATTTGAATTTTGTGAAAAAAATATTTTCAATATAAATAAATAGAAAAATTTAAATGAAATAAAGGACTGATTTTTAAATCTATATATATATTTTGAATGTGAGAATTACAACAAAACGAAAAATTAATTGAGCTTATAGAATTACAAATAATTGAAAATATTAAGTTTAAATTTAAATGAATATGATTTCCTTATATTTTAAAATAACAAAAAATATTATGCTTGAAAAAAATTTGATATGTTTTTTTACTAATTCTAAAATTATAAAACTTCAACCAAATAATTAAGTTCTTATAAAAATATCCGGATACGAGTATATTTTAAAGATATTTTTGCAATTAATCTAAAGAATAAAGTGATCTAATTATTTTATTTGAACAAAATTGTTATTTTTGATATGAAAATTATTATAGTGCAATAATGTTGCTTCTGTTAAACGTACTAATGCCATATATACATATATAATTTAGTAATATATTTTAGTAATATATATATATATATATATGTATTACTAAAATAATTATATTTTAAGTTTACTTTTAAAGAATGAAGTTCAATATATGTTAATAATTTTTATAGCAAATATTTTATATTCTTTTGAATGCTAATTTTAAATAATAATTTTGCCTACATATAAATTAGTGTATCATATTTAAAAATCTAAAAATCTTTTAATTACTGACCACAAATATTCAAATATTGTTTTTATATATTCACACAAAAAAATATTAATTTATTATTTATTTAATTAAATACAAAAACAAATACAGACAAATTGTTAAGCAGGTCTCTGTTTGCTTCATTCAAAAATAAATCGTTTTAATTAAAAAAATAAATTCCAGCATAAATTTAGAAAGAAAATTAAAATCTGAACCGCTTTTTTCTTAAATTTTAAATACTTAACAAGTTCAATTAATTAAAAATAAATTTATTTAAAATTATTGCTTCTTAATTGCATTTGAATTCTAAAACAAACTAACTTCTAACTAATTTTAAAGATGTCGCTTCAAACATTTGATTCCATATAATATACCGTGATACCATGAAAGTTTCTTCTTTTAAAATATAGGTGATGCTACTAGAAAGAAAATTGAAATTAAATTTTGGTACTAAATATTTTTCAATAAAAATAATAATTATAAATAAAAATTAAATTTTGAAACTTTAAAATAAATATTTTTATATTTTTATGTTACAATTCTTTACAATATTCGAATATTTATTTTTGGAATGAAAAAGCTATATGTGTAGATATTTTGTATGTACAAATATATGAAATGAAAAAATCGGATAGAAAATCTTAAATTAAAAATTATATTTATTATAATAAATAATAATAAATATAATTTAATAATAGAATAATATTTATTCGTATTTTATATTTTTAGGAAATATATTTCCTTTGCATAGTCTAATTTTAAATTGTTCCAATTTTTAAATTTGGATAATGAAAGTCTTTGAGCAAGGTTAAATTTTCATATCCTTAAATAAACTTTCCAATAAATATGAACTTCACATAGTCAGAATTAATAACAGGAAAACTGTAAAACAAATAAATAAGACCTAAAAGTAGTCTTTTATTTTATTAGTGATTTTTTTAAATTATCGATTACAAATATTATTTTTTAAAAAATTTGATTCCTTTTTTGCTAACCTTGATATGACCGCGTTATTATTGATTATCCTTGAAATGACCTTGAAATAGTATGAAATTGCAACAACTAAAAAAGAAGATCTTCAATAAGAAAAGGAATTATTGCGCAAAATGGAAATATGATATAAAAATAATAATGCCTACTTAAAAATTCCAAAAGCACTTTTTTTATTATTGTTTTTTTTCGAAATTTATTCTATTATTTTACTATTAGAATATGAGGAATTTTAAAATTAGTCGTTTAATTGTATGTGTACAATTTTAAAATAAATTTAAAGGTGGGTGTTAAGGGTAAAATTTAAACACACTTGTTCACTCACTTATATTTGTGTTAAGGTGATCAAGTTTTGAAATATTTTTAAATAAATAATGAAATTTTAAATTAAACTATAAATTTCATTTAATGTATTAACTAACGAATTTGAGTATTTTTTTCAAATAAATAAAATTATTTGATACCAAAAATGTATTACAAATAAAAGGAGGATGAGAATCGATTAATTCGAATTCGATTATTAATATTGCTATAACTATCGCAATATATAAATGAAGTTCTTTTTTATTTTGATTTTAAAATTAATTTTTTAAAATACTTATTTATCATATTTTATCTTTAATTTTCTAGATTTTTGATAAAGATCTTAAATTGAAGAAACTTTTAAATCATCATGATTCATATATTTGTACGTTGGTTGTTTCACCAAAAGGAAAATTGTACTCAGTCAGTTATGATGGTTGTTTCAAAATAATGGAAAATCCTCATAAATCAAATTATTCAAAAGATTTTTTGCATGCAACATTCCACGTCAGCTGTATGTACCTTACTGGTGAACGATTGGCTGTTGGTGATGACAGTGGAGTTATTAAAATCTTTAATAAAGATCAATTACAATACCAACTTAGACCAGTTACAAATGTTTTATCATGCGCAATTGAAAATGAAATGGTTTATGCAGTTAGAGATGAAATCGTTGTCACACAAATTGTACCAGGAAAACCAGTTAAAATTAATGAATTATGTGTTAAAGAAGGTACTAAACCATTATGTTTAGCTGGACCAAAATTAGCTGACAAAAATTGTACATCATTTTTGATATATTGTACAAAAGATGGTTTGGGCCTTGTTTGTGTTAATAATCATTCAGAATTTGATGAAGTTTGGAAATTAGAAGTAAATAATTTAATAAAAACATATACATAATTATATAAACATGTAATTAATTTAATATTTTTGTTTTAGAATGTTCATACTGATGAAATTTGTGCTATGTTCCCAACTGAAAAATATCTTTTTACTGGTGCTAAAGATGGTTTTATTAAAATGTGGGGTACTCTTACTACAAAAGCAACTTTATTGGCTGAAATTAATGTCGGTGCTGGTGTCAATTTCCTTTGCAATGGACCTGGTATTAACGTTCTTTATGCAGGTTGTGCTGATGGATATGTACGAAGAGTGGCATTTGCGTAATTTCGTTAATTTTAACATTATAAAATGGCTAAATTACTTGCATATTTGCGTTAAAATAAAAAAAGATCTGAGTAATATTATATTTTGCAATTTCATTAAGTTCAATTAATTTTTTTTCTTTCGTTTTTGTTTTAAATATATAAATTAATGTATTCTTAATCATAAAAGTTATAAGATATTACGAAAAAATATTTTTAATATTGTTTTATTTCAAGTATTTATAAACAAATTTTTTATGTTTTTTTTATTAGGTAAATATGTAAATGCATATTTGTTTATTTACCTACAGTATGTATGTAATTATTTAAATAGTGCAGCTTATACTTAATTTTTATAAATTCGTGTTTCAAAAGATCACAATAGATAGCTATCACGATAAAATTATGAAACTAATAATTGCATGTTATGCAAATTTTGTTTACAGCAAAATAATATTGATGTATGCACTACATTATATACTTTTTTTTGGACTCCTTATAAAAAGTTTTGTCAAGGCAATATGGTTTTTTTTAAAACTTTAATACGCGAATATTATGATTTCCGCTACGTTTTCTAGAAGAACTATTAAGACGTAGCCGAAGAGGAAGATGTATTGTCGGCCTATAAGATGTCAATATCAACGATTTTAAAAATTTATTATTTCACAAGAAATTAAGCGGTGTCTGTCGTTAGGACTAACTATTTAGATCCATGATTCGATGAAATAAAACGAATTCAAGTTTTTATATTAATTTGAGAATAAAAATTAATATTAATTAGAAAAGATATTTTTTAATCCATTGGAAACATAAACTGGATAATTTCAAACAGCTCTCTTTTAAGGCCTAACTAGAATAGAATAATATAGAATATAATCCATAATGTAAACATCAGATGGCGCATATATGAAATTTATACAAACTATTTAAAAACCCTTAATTGACATGTTCGTTGTTTATTCGTTAAGTATATAGCAAGCAACGCATGAAAAATTTATTTAAAATGTAATTAAATTTTCTAATAAAGGTTTATAAAAAAAATATTTGGCTTGACAAAAATTATAAATTTGCAGGAAAAAATGTTTAACTTGGTATATATTTAAATTCAGTATAAGTACATGTATAAAAGAAGGACTGACACGTGAATTGCTTCTACGCGATCCTGATATGTTATTTTCTTATAACGAGCTCGTTCAATAATTTAATATTTACTTATGCGTTCAAAAGATTACTGTGTCTAAATAATTTTATTGTGCAAATAATTTTTTGACTGCAAAGCAACAAAAAATCATTGTTAAAAAACGCAACCGCAATTACTAAATATTGCGAATTATAAATTTGTGAATTACTAAATTTGAATTACTAATTGTGAATTACTAAATTGAGAATTGTCAAATTGTGAATTACTAAATAATGAGAATTAGAATGTCTGTTTACTGTGCAGAAATAGTATTTACTGTCAATTTTTTTGTTTTGTTATTATGTTGTTTTATTCCTTTCTTTTTTGTTTCTTTTTATGTTATGTCAAATTAATATTGACCGGTGTGCGCGCAAAACATTCAGTTTCAGTTTTCATATTTGACTTACAAAATAAAACACAACAAATTAAATTAAGTGAAATGGAAAAAACAATGCAATCTAATATATTTAATGCGAATAGAATTCCTTTTTCGCCAAGAACTCGACAAAGTTCTGGTAGTTCGTTTGTTTCTGGGGCTGGAAGGAAATCTCTACTTCCCGGCATTAAAAAAGGTTCCACAAGTGGGTATGTCAATACTAAAGATAATAAAAGCTCAAGTATTAATCTAATATTTTCATTTTCATATAGAAGATACAGTTTATCAGGACGATCAAATCAGTCACTTCAAATTATAGCAAGATCAGAATATAATGTTGTGGAAAATTTTGGTTTACCGCTTCCAGTTTTATTAAATGAAGCTTTAACTTTTTCGGAGAGGAATTCTAGTGTATCTATAAATTGTTCAGAAAATGGTTGGGCTTGGGCAGTTACTGGACGAAGGTTATTGGTATGGCAATATAAAGATACACTGAAAACCAATGTGGATGTTATAAGAACACCTCAAAGAAGAACAGCCTCTGCACAATGCAGAGAACTTACTTTACCTCATTGCGATATTGGTCATAAGGCATCTTTGATTTCTGTTTTTATTCCAGAAGAGCAGCAAATGGCGTCCTGTTTAGCGGTTTCTCCGACTGGAGATGCTAGATATTGGCCATCAATTGCTCACGATGGCTCGTCTATCGATGCAAGTGGTATTTTAGAAGGTCAAGAATTTGATTATTTAGAAAATATATCACCCCAAGGCTATGTGTTGGCAACAACTACATGTAACTTGGTAATGCTTCAATTAGTTTTGCAAAATGGAAGGCATGTAATCCATCATCGAACAATTAAACCACCATCAGGATTCTTTGGTGGAATTGGTAAAAAGTTTGCTTCAATAATTATTGGAATGAACAGCGGCCAAGATAAGGAAAATGTAAGTCATATTTTAAAACAAAATGTGAAAAACACTAAAAACCTTTTTAATATTTTAGAGATTTGTCAAATTGGTTTCTGAAAAAGATGAAGATAGTTGGTTTGTCACGGTATTGGCGGATCGATGGCTTCAACGTTGGGCATTTTCAGAAGAAGGAAGTGAACATTTTTTGTATGAAACCCATGAAATATTTCGTAAAATTCGCGATGAATTTCAGCATAAATTTTGGAGTAACAGAGGTGATTTTTGAATTAAATAACATTTGATTTGTTTCAAAATTTTGTTTTTACAATTTTTTTTAGAACATGATGATATTGAAGTTACATTTTTGGATATGCAAAACTGTGATAATAAACTTCATATTCTTTGTGGTGCTGTTAATAACACGCACACACCACAAATGTATTACGCTATAGGTGAGTTTAAGGCAAAAATCTTTTTTTTTTTTAATATTACTCTTAAAAGCGGTATATATTTAAAAATTTTTAACGAATGTTTCCAAAAGAGTTTATTTAATTTGATAAAATAATTAAATTTGATAATCAATTTTATTTTAAATTAATTACGTCATTTGTACTACTCCACGAAGTTGATAAGGGGCACAATTAAATTATTGTATAAAAAACCTACGTAATTTTGGTCATTGTTTTGTTTGGAAGTAATCGTTTATTCAAAATTTTTTTCAAAATGCAATTTCAATTTTATAAATGTTAGACCAATAAGTATTGAAGAAATAATGATTATTTTTAAAATTTGGAAATTTTTATTTATTTATGCATACCCCTATGTTTTAAAATAATATATGATCCAATAGAAATTAATTTTAAAATGTATCTTAAAATAACAAATTGTACATTTTTTGTTTGAATAAAAATTAAATACTCTCGTAATCTGTTCTATGTCCTTGATCACAACAAGGACAGCAACATAAGTAGGATTGTATATGTGTTATTGATCTTCGAAAGATTGATGGAGGTTTTACTCTTTCAAATACGTTTGCACTTTCTTCTAAATAAGATGCGGATCTCATCATATCATTGATAGTAGTGTCCATTTTATCAACTTCTTCAACTATTTGATTTAAATCCGTAATAAAGCCAGTTTCTGATTCCCGAAATTCATATGCTTTGTTTTTTATAGCTTCTGCGGGAGTTTTCCAAAATTTATTTATGCTCTCTGTAATATCATCTTCAAGTTGATAGCTAGCATTAGACTGTGATTCAAGTATTGAAATCTCATTTAAAATTTCCTCTTTAGCTGTTTTTGTAATACAACTAATTGTTTCAGTAAAATTTTTATATTTTTTTAAACTATTTATCTGTTGGTTATATTGTTCTGATGTGCTACTCTTGCTTATATCTTTTTCTTGTGGAAGTTCTTTTTTTAATATTTCATTAATATAATTTTCTATTCTGTTTAAACTTTCTAATGAATTTTTTAATAATTGTATTTTTTTTTCTTTAGTGTCGGCCATTTAATTTTTATATTAATTTATATCCGAAAAATTTGTACGACTTTTTGATCCGACTATTAAAGGTTGACTAAACTTATTATTTTTAATTGAAATTTTAACTAGTCTATAAAGATAAAGTTATGTATATCATGTGCATACATATAAAAAATAATAAAATGTTATCGACAAAAAGAAAAATGTATTCAATTTCTTCAGATTACACAAACGAAACCTAGCAAGATCGTTTATATGTAGTATATATTATATCTAAGCATATTTATATGTAAAACTATGTACATATAATGCTTACATATATGCACTTTAGGTTTGAAAAAAGATATTTCATGGATATGGATTTATAAATAATATATTTAGTTTCTTCAAAAGAGCAAGTAATCACATTTGCATTTACAACTTTCCAAATTTTTATTTAAAAAGATTAGATAAAAATAAATATGGTTTTTTAAAACATTTTAGGATATTAAATTTGCGTCTAATTTTCAAATTATTTTGTTAATTTTGGGAGTGAATTGTATTGTTTACGAAAATTTATTAAATCTTACAGCTGAATTATTTTATATTGCACAAATTTTGAATATTATTTTATTAACCGGCCGTGTTGCACATATCTATGACGTATTTTCATTTCTCTATGAAGTGTAAATAAACTATTTTTAGAAAGATATCAGTCTGTCGGTCTGTTTGTCTTTCTCGGTGCTGCCCAGTATATGTACGCGTGCATCTCAAGTTCGGTTGAACAAATTTTAATGAAAATTTATACGTGAGTCTATTTTGACTAAGTCACGGATTGATCAACTCTTGTCATGTGTTAGGCCTGAGGAATTGGACCGATTTACTGGCCGATTTTACAATTTTGATCATTTTTAAGAAAATATTTGCCAGATTAACTTGAAATTTTGTAAATAACCACTTGTCTAACAGTACCAGAAATCATTTAACTTTTAGAAGACATGATTCAACTATTATTACGGACCAAATTTACATTTTTGCGTATATAAAGAGAATTTTAAACAAGGTGTTAAAACAATGAACGAGTAAAATTTTTAACAGTAAAATTCTAAGTGAATTTGTAAAATTATAAGTGAACTATCAGCCGATCTTACATTTTTTATCATGAATATCTGAGGAACCAATTGACGAATTTTCTTGAATTTTAATAGTTGAGTTCTGTTTGCTACTAGATACTGTAAAATGAATGTAAAAGAGATTTTAATTAAAAGTTTACCAGTGCCCTTAAAATTTTGAAGAAGTGTTTAAAAGGCATTTTCATAATCTTGTGCAACCTTTTTGCTAAAATAGACAATACCCCATGCGGTTGGTTATGTGCTTATAACATCAGAGTTTTTAATTACACAATTGGAACGGTTTTTGTTTTGTGTTAATTGGTTGTGAAAAATTATTGAATATAAATGCATACACATGTATGTATTTACATACAATTTAATTGAATCAAGTGTTTATATAATTTTTTTTTATAACTTAATATAAAATAGGTACTGTAGTTAAAAATATAATTAATAATTTTTAAATAATCCACATTTTATCAAGAATAAGAAAATAAATGTTACCGTGTAAAAACTGTGTCACGAATTGCTTAATTTGTAAGTTTATATTGTTTTGTATTATTAGTATGCTTCTATATAAAGCTTATAGTGGAAACCGATTTCATTTTAAACTGCCGGCTAAATATTAATAAAACCGTCATTGTTTTTTGTACTTGTTTTGTTGATAAACATAATAAAAATAGCAATTCAATATCACAAAGCACTAAAATATCTACAAGTATGCGATGTACATATATTCATATAAGTATAAAAATAATATGTTTACCAATATTGTAATTGAACACAGTAAACAAAGGTAAATATTTTTTTTAGTCATATGGGTATATATGATAAGTTATCACTTGGAAACTTTTATAAATTAGTGTGTGTAAACTCTAAATGAAAATGAAAGACGAATTTTAGGTGTTTCCCCAAAAATTGTTATTTTGATTGGGATTCGGTGAAAGCTCGAATTTTGTTTATTTGAAAAAAATTATTGTTTTATATTATTCTTTTATTAGAATTCTCACGTAGCTTAGTGCGTTCTAATTATACTAAAAAAGTTTAGGAAGAGTTAGTAAACTTTTGTTTGAAATAATGAAAGAATTTCTTCATGCGATTATAGAACAAATAGACGACACGGGTTAAGAAACAAGTCAAATTAGAAAAATTAAAAAAAAATTTTTCGTCGTACCGAATTCCAGCCAGTGATATACTAGCCAGTTAAATTTATTTTTAAAATACGTTCTCTAACCCATGTTTTTGATGGACAGAACTGTAATTAAAATAGAGAAGTGTAAAATAAGAAAAAATTTCATGTTTCTGTAAAGTAGTTTAACCGGAATTTATATTGTAATATCGATTTCAGTTCAATATTAAAGGGTAATAAATTTAATAAATAGGCGAATTAATAAAAATTTGGCAGAATCTTATATTGTTGAATAAAGTTATCATTTTATTTACACATTAAAAGCTTATTTAAATTCAGCCCCTAAAATTTTAATTAAGTTCAAAAAATTTATCTAACTTACTTAAATAGATACATACAAAAATATGTTAATTAATTCTATCAAAGCGCTATACATTTGCTGTGCAAAAATAAATTTGCATACAAATTTTGCCCGTGAAAATAATTAGATAATCACTATAGAATAACGGAAATTTTCTATCTTTTAAAACTCTTCCATTACATTAATTTAATTATTTTAATTAAAATATTTAGTTTATAATATTTCTTATATCTATTTTTAGCTACAATTGAATCAGAAGCTGAAACATGGAAATTATTGCTTTTTACATCATTAAAATTAACTTTGTTTTATAGTCCCGGTAATGAAAATGAATGCTTAAAAATGCGATTTATATTAAATAGAGGGATGGCTTATTTATACAGTGATAAAACAATTTATCCAGTGAATTTAGGAAATCCATCTGAAATTGAAGTTGAAAAGATTGAATTTCATTCACAAAATGATAAAATAATGCGAGCAATTGTTGCTCATCAAATTCCACTGTTCTTTACTAGAGCACACGGTTTAGTTTGTGTTTCGCCATCCGATTTTGATTCGAATGACTATATTAATAATTCAGATATTTTTACACCTGGTATATTATCAGAGAGCTTTAATCAATCTATTATTTCACCTAATATAACATCAATAAATATGGGAAATTTAACAATGTATGATTTGGATCCTGATGAAATATTTAAAGCTAATAAAGATGAAATAAGTCAAATGAAAGCTGCTTTTGTATATCACTTAAAACGTAATACGGTTATGTGTAATACAATTTTAGCAGATATTGTTCCACCAAATAAGGAGAAAATCGATGAAGTAGACTCTGTACTAGATAAAATTGTTATTGCTATTGCAGAAGATTTAGCCGAAGATATTCCCGCAGCTGATCCTCGTTGGGAGCATCAAGATACTTGGTATCAAAATAAATCAGTAGCTTGTTTGGGCAGTTCAATATCTTTACAAATTTTAACACAATTAAAAGAGAAAAATATGGCTATGAATCATTTTATAGAATTTTTACATGCTACTGAACTATGGGAACGTTTGCATGCAGTTTCTCAAAATGGAAAAATAAAATCTACTTGCCATGTTTTGGCTGAAATAAACGAAAAAATCATAGCTGCCATTGCATTGAAATGCGCTCAAAATTCTTATTCAAAAATTATAGACGAGGCAATTTACATAGTATTAGATGAGTGGAATGAGGTGCCGTTGGGAAATTTAGTACATCAAGATTTATTTTATGTTAAATTAACGAAATTTCAAGATATTTTTAGAGCTCTTTCTAAAATTGCCGATAAAACAATCCAAAATCAATCGCAAACGTCATTAGTAGCTGAAATTTTAGTTCGAATCAATGATGTGATTTTAATTGTTTTGAACGAAATTTTAAATTTTCGTGAAAATAAGGCTATGTTGTATTCAGTACCACCAAATAATAAAACTCTGTTTGAATATTTACCTTGGACAGCATCTTCAGGGAAAAATGGTTTAAAGGATACCATTTTGCACTTTATTGAAATAACAAACAAATATGGAATAAAAGCAACAGGAGATTCTGAAGTCAAACAAAAATTATACCAACAATTGGTTGATTTGATAGATTTTGTTCTTAATGGTCGTAAAAATTATTTGGATAGTGTAAAAGATAATGAAAAATATAATGTACTTCTTCAGCAATATGAATCCCAAAGAAGAGATTTAATTTTTCCTTTAGGTAAAATATTTTTGTTAGTTTTAAAATTATGGATATATTGTTATAAAATTATTTATAACTTTTTGTATACTTAAAATAGTTGAGGAACAACACTATGAACTAGCAGCAAAGCTGGCCGAAAAATACTTAGATTTTCAAACTCTTATTGTAATTTGTGATCAAACTGAAAATCAGCAACGTTTGAATGAATATATTGAACGTTACCAAGAATATGATTTTTCACAATTCGCAATCAATTGGCATTTAAGACAAAATAAACAAGGTGATTTATTTGAGCGCTTTAAAGAGAATCAAGCGGCACTTTCACAATTTCTTGGTGATCATCCGTCTTTGGCTTGGATACAATTAGTTTTCAATGGAGATTTGGAAAGAGCAGCAGAAATTTTATTGAGATTGGCTAAAGATGAAGTTGAATATGTTAGCAGAAAAAAGGTAAATTTACCTTGAACATTATTTTTTTTATTTCAGTTTACATTTCGTCATTAAAATAATTACAATGTTTAGACAATTTTATCACTTGCGAAGCTAGCATATTTGGCAACTGATTCTACAGACATATCGATACAGATGACTGAAATAAATAATGAGCTTACCTTAATTGAATATCAGGAACAATTACCAGAAGAATTGTTGCAAACTTTTGGTTATGACATAGAAAATCAAAAAGTACTGAAAGCAGAAGAAATGATCCATGTAATTTAAAAAAACAATTTTTTTTTTCATAAGTGATAATCATAGTGAATTTTATTTTTTTAGTTATTAATCTCAGAAGAAAATGAATCAGCTATGGAAACAGATTACTTAAAGGCTCTTGAATTAATTAATTATACAGATGATCCAATCGATTCAAGGCATAAAATTTGGTGTGCAGCAATTTTGCGTGACAATTGGACAGACGTTGATATGAATATTCCAATGGATCAAATGGAAAATATGATGTTCTTTAAATTAATCGATCTTTGTTATTTTATGAGTTAGTGATATTAAATTTCGTCACTTTATAAATTATTTAATATTGTGCATTTTATTTTTTAGATCATCTAGATGATTTCTTACCACCTCAACATGAAATATTAAGTAGTATGGATTTGGATGATTTAGTTAATAATAAATCATTCCAATACCTATTGAAATTAGGTTATGAACATATTTATAACACGTATCAGCGAAAAAATGTAATGGAGGAATAAAATTGATAAAACGCCAAATAAATTTAAGCTAAACTTTTACTAATAATTGCATTTATGTTATAAAGTAAGTTTAAATGTTAAACCTTGTCATACATTAATTATAAAATAAAAAAATTTGTAATTTTTAATTTAAATTATAATTTTATTTTTATGCTAAGATATATTTTTGCAGGAAATTTGCTGAACCTTACGCCAAGAGGTTGCTACTGCTCACAGTTTAATAATAAGTTATTTAGGTACTTGTGGTGGGAACACTTTGCGTTTCATTAGAAATTATATTTAAAAAGAAGCAAAAGCTTGCTCCTGCATAGGAGTTTAAAAAAATTATCATATAGCTATGTATTTGTAATACTTCGCTTGAAAATAAAACCAATGATCATTTTCATCAAATTTGAAAACAAATTTAATGAATATTACATCATAATCATAATCAATATTATATTCACATAATATGTGCGCAAATATATAAATAGTAAAATATTTTATTGATTAAACTTGAGATTTTAAAATATGTGAAAACTTTAATCACAATAATTTTTGTATAATAATTGTGTTTTCGGCATTTAAAATAGAGAAGAATTGTTTGCATACCATTTATATCATGTATTCCGTTTTTTTCAAGTTTTTAATGGATTAATCAACCATCAGATTGCTTTTTTTTCTTGTGTTACTCTATTTACCATAGAATTTCATGTGTATCGGAAATCTCAATCAACCATTACTATTAAGTATTAAATATTAATAAAAATGCTTTAAAAATATATTAAAAAATTAATGCCATAAAATTGTAAAGATTTTATATATTTTTGTAAATGATATTAAAATTAAATAGTAAAATATTATTTTGAACGTTTGAATTTATCAAGAATATTTTAAAAAACTAAAAAGTTTATTTTTAATGATATTAGAAAACTAATATTTATATATAAGACTACGTACCCAAATACGTTTATGTAATATATCACATATTTGTATAATTATTTTGTTATTTTCATCAGAAGTACATACATAGCGCCAGTAACCAGACTAAAAATTTTATATTTATTTTGATATTTGCATAATTAAGAATTCTTTATTTTTTCTAAATATTATTTCAGATTCAGATATCCATAGGTTCATTTGGATTTCAATTTTTCTTTTACACAAAATATTTCATATTACATAAGTAAATCAGTTCTCTGTGAAACTGGTTTTGTAAAATATATATACATACATATATGTGTAAAGTAACATTTTTCAAAGATTTCTTTTTTCTTTATCACGAGGCATTTGTAGGCTTTCTTTCCTATTATGTACAGTGTTATGGATTCCTTTCAAATAAGAAATATTAACTTCATATCGTATGATGTGAATTAATACAAATATTTTGATTAAGAAATATGTGTTTAAAAAATGTGAACAAAAAAAAAAAATTTTTTGTTCAATCACTCCTATAAATTTATTCACCCTATACAAATGAATTTTTATTAAGACGAATTTGAAATAGCTTCATTGGGCTTACGTTGTTCAATAATAAATTGCTTGTATAGGCTCAACATCTCATCATTGGGACCTCAATACATTTTTGAATTTACGCAAATAATAAATTAAAAAATTTATTTTCCTACTTTGAACAAAATCATGGTTTGAATTTAGTTTTTCTGTAATGGTCTTAAAATCAATTGAATAGCACCAAGTAATAACAATGACGGGTCGTAGAGAACCAAATATTATAGTTGATTTTGTTTTGCTAATCAGATGTCTATAATTATTGTGCTCTTAAACGAAAGTTATTTAGTATTCAGTGAGATTATAAAAACTCCATGTATAAGTCTTATTCAAAAATGGTTTAATGATAATTTCTTTTAAAAAATAATATTAAAATGTATGTATGAATGCAGTATTAACTCATAAATGTGTCATCAAACACATATTCATCTCATTAAAGGAAATTCTTTTAAAGTTATATTGTAACCACAGTTTAATTGCCGACATAATATGTGAATAACATTTAAAAATTATTTAGTATAATATGTGAAACATAAATAATAGTACATTCATAAGATGGTAGGTGTGAGCGTAGTAAGCGTATATGAGTAACAGTTTCTTAAAAGTTGATGTACATTGATAATATTTTCACTTCTTTAAATCGTTTGAAATGCAGATTTTATGTATTATTTTAAATATCATATTTCTATGTACATACAATTTTGAATATCACTTTTTATGTATTATACTGTTCGTATGCTTTAGGCACAAAATCGTTATACATATATGGTACATCATATGCTTCATATGTACATGATATAATGGGCTTATTTAAACAAAAGTACATTATATTTATAATAATTTCTTTGCAAAAGATCCAATATTATATCTGCAGAATAATATCTGATTTGTGAAGAAAATTTCTTTCTTTTCCTTTTCTAAATATTGTTATACATATATTTTGTACTTACCTTTTCTTTTCAAGAAGAATTAAAAGTGTGTAATGTAATTAAATTATCTATGTATGTACGTATCTGCGTATGTTGAAAAGAAAATGAAATTGTAGAGAAAACTATTAAAAATTATTCAAATCCAAAGTATAAATATATTTTATACACAAATATATATTATATTATTCACATACGAGTATTATATAAGTAGGTTAATATATGAGAAATACTATAAAATGTATATGTTTATAAAAAATATACACATATACATATGCGCATATCTCTGAAAAAATTTTCCTTAACATTTTTTAAAAATATTAAATATCACTTTTCTATTCGTAGTCTATGCTATCGAATATTGTTAGAAAACTTGAAATTAAAAAAAAATATATATAACAGTTTTTAAAAATTATAATTATTAAATATCTTCAGTTGGATATTTGTTTTCATTTGATGCGGTCGATATAAAATTTATTAATAATAATTAGTAGCTGTTCGTTAATATTGGAAATAATAATAATTGTATTCGGCTTCATATTTGCTGTTACGGATAAATGCAAGCCTGTTAAAAGTTAAAAGCTATTAGAAATAAAATTTTTCCAATTATATTATTTATCTATATGATTTATTTTAAATTATATAATCATATACATAGTACAACACTATAATTATGATAATTGTATAACGCATGAACGGAAATTTGAAGAAAAGAAAGGAAAAACCAAAAATTGAAACGGTTTAAAGTTCATAGAACCTAAATAAGAAACGGTTAAAAACGGTGTCTCCTTTTTTGCTTCTTTTTAAAAGAAACGACTTGTAAGTTAATTGTACAAAATTTAAATTATATTATAAAATTTGGAGTTTGTAGAAAAACACAGGTTCTAATTAAATATTAATAAATTGTTAAAAAATTAATTATCAGAATATAACAGTTAATTAAGAAGTTAATTTTAATTAAACGGACACCGAATAATTAATAATATGTAATTTTTAAATTTGAAAAAAGTTGAATTTTAATTCTTTTAATAAAGTGCGAGAAAATGCTTCTATTAAATTTGATAATCTTTCATTTTTAAGTTTCAAATAACAAAAATAATTTACTGTTATATATGTATGTATGTATAATATTTTGTTACATATATACGTATTATAATTAAACAAAATAATTGACTAAATATTTTTGATTTTCCTAGTGTAATATAATAAATCTGAAAAAAAAAAACTCATCAGAACCCAAAAAATTTGTGACGTAAAAATCTTTCAATTTTAACAAGTTTTAGTATGTCAAATTTTTTAATAATTTTGATTTTCTTGATTTTTATAGCAGTAATTGAAAAAACTTAAGATTTTTCACCAATATATTTTTTTCAAAGTGTTGCCGTATAAGATTTTTAATTATTAGTGGATCCTACCAAAAGGAAAATTTATAAAATAAATTTTAATTTATAATCAAAATATTGACGTGGATTCGGAATTATTTGTATTGTATATTTTTATACATATTACAATATTATACATTTCCTCTTATTTAAAATACTTTAAATAATAAAAATCTTAATTATATAAAGAGAATTTTTGCTAAATCATAAGTGAACAAAAGGTTAATTGGCTGAAACCACAAAATTCATCTTTCTTTACCAAAATTTTTATTTTTGAATTTGCTTTATTTGATTATGAAAAAAATATAGGTTGAATTCAGTAATTCTTTTTAAGTGGTTATTATTGTAATCAAATAATACGCGTTTCAAACTCTTTTTTTGTGTATACACACATAATTATGAAAATAATTAGGAGAAGTTTGAAAACTAGAAGTTTGATATAAATTTAGTGTGTATTTTTGATTTATTTGTTGTAAGACTGAATAAACATGTACGGCAAATAGGTTATTATTTTATTCAATGGGTAAGAGCAGTGATGAGCAACCTTTTTTTAAATTGGGCTAAATGAGAAAAAGCAATCGTTTCCGGGGCCGCAGTTATAGCAGATTTATTTTCTAGTTTCAAAATGTTGCACAGAAATGTTGCAGTTTAAAATTGTTGCCTGCACCAAAAGTGCTGTAAAAATATGTTACAATGTGGAGGTTGAGGACAGCTCGGCTTGCTGAGAATTATATAAGCGTGGTTTTTTAAAATTTTATCAAACTTCTTTTATTATTTTATTGATGAAAATTAACCGATTCAAACCATGCTAAAGCTAAAAATTCGTATAAGAAATAGATATGTATGTATATTGAATTAAATTTTTTAGACTGTGTTAAAACAAAACGGTGTACAAAAGATCTGAGTACGCATTGAGCATACTGCGAGAAGCCAACATTTAACCAAAAAAAATATTGTCTTTGGGAATTTTTTTTTAAACGATAAGTAAATAAGTGACAAACTGGATTTTTTTTTTAAGTCACAAAAAAAATTTGTCGGGTCGTATGCGGCCTGCGGGCTGCTGGTTGCTCATCACTGGTTAAAGTTTAAAAGGTTTATTATACAGAAAAAAATTAATGTTAAAAAGAATGAGTTTAATGCTGAAAATATTTACGAACAAGTAATAAAGCAAATCCAAAATACAAGATTGCAAGACGGCAATACGTCAAATTAAGATGAATTTACAGAAATTGGTACAGTAAGGATCGTATTTTTTTGTTTTTGTATTTTGAGCAGTATTGCAATTTAAATACTTATATAATTTAAATTTGGTAATAAAAACATACTTACCAATAAGGTCGTTACTTAACTGTGAAATTTTTGAGTAAGAAATTGAAGACTGCCTCGCTGTCCTCACTTATAGTGGATTAGTCTTATAATAAATCTATCTTAAAAAAAATTTTTTTTTTGATATTTTATTTTAAAAATAATATTAGTATGTAAGGGTTTTTATTATATTTAATTAAATTTTGCAAATTTAACAGTTAAAACTGAAGTGGAAATTGTTGAATGGTATTTACTATTGATTTGTTAACGTATTCATCAGCATATAGACAAAATATGACAACTTCAATACCAACAATAACGCCATTACCACCATCAGAGAGAACTCCATTGACAAGGCTTGAAGGTGCACCAGGTCCGTCATATGTTTTTCCTGGAGTATCACCGAGATCAAGAAGAAAACAAATGAGACAATTTCAGTGTTGCATTTGTTCTATATTTATGTAAGTGTATTTGTATACAAAAACTGTTGATTTTCTTTAGATTCTCTACTAAAATTGTTTTATTTTGTTCGTAGAACGGCAACTATATTAGCATTAATTATTGGGATATACTATTCAGATATGGATCCTATAATACCTAATCAAAATAATATGAGTACAACAACAAATGAGCCAACAATAGATTTAAATGAAACAGAAATCTTGTTACTTTTATCAGATCAAAAAATTCCGATTCCAGATGAAAAACCATCTAAATGGGTACTACCAATTCCTTCAATAGAAGAAGCTGTAGCTGCAAAAGATTTTGGTTTAAGAGCTTTAGGTGATAGAGAAATATATGAAGAGAGTTTAATTCCGATGCCTATAAATTCACCATCATTTCGTCATTTTCATGCTATAGTAAATACTCCTGATGCTCGTTCATCATCAAAAAAGGGATATGTTGAATACCATGCAACTTTTCATGTAGCGCGTAAATATAATTACACAAGAAGACCGGGCGCCAGAAATAATATTGGGGAAGGACCATTGATTGATTTAAGTAATAATACCTTAACAAATGTAAAGTGCAATTTTAATTCGCGATATAGAAAAATTAATGGTTTTTGTAATAATAAAAATCATCCAACAACCTTTGGCGTAGCGCTATTATCATACAGAAGAGCTCTTGCACCAGATTATAGCGATGGAATTAATAATCCTAGAGCTGCAAGATCTGGTAATCCGTTACCTTCAGCCAGACAAGTTTCTCTTAATGTTCATCGACCTGTATATACGGCAGATCCTAATTTTACTGTTATGTTAGCTGTTTTTGGGCAACTATTAGATCATGATATTACTGCAACAGCTTTAAATGCTGCTCAAGAGGGTCAACCAATTGATTGTTGTCAAGTGCCTTTAAATCAACATCCTGAATGTTTTCCAGTTCCATTAGTACCGGGTGATCCTTATTTTGATCAATATAATTTGACATGTATGAATTTTGTACGATCAGCACCAGCTCCAACTGGAAGATTTAGTCCTAGAGAGCAATTTAATCAAGCAACTGCATTTATAGATGCATCAATGGTTTATGGTAACACTGAAGAAAAAATTAATTTGCTAAGATCTAGAACAGGAGGTAAATTAAGAATGTTTAGGACTCCTGATAATCGTGATTTATTGCCTTTATCAAACGATCCTAAAGATGGGTGCAATCAAGCTAAAATGAATGCTCAAGGGAAATATTGTTTTCAAAGTGGAGATGAACGTGCAAATGAAAATTTACATTTGACTTCAATTCATTTAATATTTGCTAGGCATCATAATTTTTTGGCAACTAATTTACAGCAAATAAATCCGCAATGGAATGATGAAATGCTATTTCAAGAATCAAGAAAAATTTTAGGAGCACAAATTCAACACATAGCATACAATGAATTCCTTCCTATATTGCTAGGTTATGAATTTGTCAAAAGCAAGAACCTTTTACCTAACCCACAAAACGCAAGGGACATGTATGATCCAGATGTTAATCCGACAATAGCTAACCATTTTGCAGCAGCTGTTTTTCGATTCGCTCATACATTATTGCCGGTAAGTTATTGCAAGTTATACTGAATATTAGTGTTAATTTATTAACTTGAATTATTTGCAGAGTCTTTTTAAAATGACACGGGATAATACAACAGACGAGCAAATAGAATTACACCGTATGCTATTCAATCCTTATTCATTGTGGGAAGAAAAAGGAGTCGATCAAGCATTAAAAAGTGCTGTAGATACACCTATTATGAAAGTTGATGGTCACTTTAGTAGAGAACTAACTGAAAAACTATTTCAAGTTGATTCTCCCGACGAATTAATTCCAAGTAATATTACTGATGCAATACCTAATAAACAGGCAGTATGCGGATTAGATCTTGTTTCGTTAAATATCCAAAGGGGTCGCGATCATGGACTGCCATCTTATACTGAATTTCGAAAACATTGTAAATTACCAACAGCTAAGACATGGGACGATATGGAAAAATTAATTGATCCGACGTCGGTTGAAAATATGAAATTAATATATGAGTAAGTTTTTATAAAGATACAAAATAATTTTTTAATTTCAGAAATTTGGATCAAACAAATTTTTTTAATAAATTTTGTTTTCTTAGAACTCCAATGGATGTCGATTTATATACAGGTGCTTTAAGTGAACCACCATTAGAAGGTGCAATTTTCGGGCCACTTTTAGCATGCTTAATATCTGATCAATTTATACGTTTAAAAGTTGGTGATTCATTTTGGTATGAGCGTAAATTTGGACCGCAACGATTTTCAAACGGTTAAAACTTAATCTTGAAATTACGTAAAAAGATTTATGAAATGTATTTGTATTTTTTTTTTTTGTAGATCAATTAAACGAAATATATCGAACAACTTTAGCCGGAATTATTTGTCAAAATTCTGATAATGTCGTTAAAATTCCTAAACTTGTAATGCAAAGTCCAAATAATTCAACAAATCCTTATGTTAATTGTACAGAAATTATTAATTTCAACTTTAGTCCGTGGATGAATGAAAAATTTATTGCTGCAAATATTAAACTTCGCCTTGGTGCAAAACCTAATATAATAACCATAGTGAAAAATAATAATGGAACAATACCAAAAAATAAATTGGTGTAGAATTACAAAAAAAAAAACAAAAACAAAAGACAACTGTATACAAGTAACTTTGTTAATAATTAATTTAATTATAATTATACATTTAAAAATTTTAGTTTCGTTAAATAAAGTCAATTTTATACGAATATTAAAAAGAGAAAGTATTTTTACAATTCAACTTTGTGTTCTAATCTTTGATACTCGTTTATTTATTCGAATTATTTAAGTTAAATCTAAGAAATAAATTAAAAGATTAGGTTATGATTCAAGAAATGCGTGAAATAGCATGGGCTAGGTACGTAATTTAATTACCGGCAATATGCGAGGTGTTTGCCAGTACAAATCTGTAAAAAATTTTTTTGTATCACACTTTTATATTGAATTTGGTGGGAATAGTAATTACGTATTCGATATTAAAATTCAGTTAGCGCTATTGTTGGTTTTCAATGAAATTATTTTTTAATTTGTGAGTATTTTCTAAAATTTGCAACAAACATATAGTGCACATAACAATTCTACGTATGGTATATCAAATATAGCCATATTTTTTAAATACATTAAAATTTCCTGTTTCTTCTTCTTCTGATATATAAGATTATTATAATATGCCTTAGTGATCGGTTCTTATGACAGATTTTAAAAAAATTTCATCATCCTATTTCATCATTCTTATTTTATTATATGTACATTTTGATTAAGTAAAACTGCATATACATACATATACTTATGTACTATGTATGCATGTATGTATATATTTGTATAAAATAATATTTTTTCACTTTTGTTTTCTTTTCTTGCTACATTGTAATTTAATGAAGGTATATATATATATATCTATATATATACTTACATATATATATATATATAAATATATAAGTGTATTTAATTATTGGAAATTAATAATTTAGTAACGCTTCAATAATTCAACACTAAATGAATAAAAAAAACGAAAAAAAAAATTCTAAGAAAAATTTTATGATTAATTTTATGTCCCGACACTATTTTAGAGATAATGACATTTGAAGGGCATTCGGAAAATAAAAAAAATGTGATGCGGCTAAATTTTTATTAAAAAAGGGACATTATTCGCGAAACAATTATATAAGTAAGTATATGTGAATCATTTGTAGAGGAGTTGTGTTTCATATGTACAAAAAATTAATATTAAAAAAAAATAATGAAAATTTTTAATCAATTTTAAAGTGATTGAACTAATTTAATTTGTGTTAATTGAAAAAGTTGATTAATATTATCAATTTACTATATGCAATACATGTGGATCTAATTCAAGATTAAACTCTGCAAAACTACTCATAGGATTTTACTTCAAATGCATTATTTTATTGACTACAGCAAATGTAGGATATCCAAGATTTTTAATTGAATTTTGTTTTATTCAGAGTTCATAATAATAAATTTTTCTTGTTTGAACACTAATGGCAATGCTCCTTAGGAGGGAATGGAGGCATAATACCAATATAAATAGCTTTAATGCATAGATATGCATATTAACATTTATAATACTTAATAAATGATTAATGCGCCTACGGACTAATCACATTAAATTTTGAACTAACATTGAATGCAATGGATAACTTCTATAATTTAAAATAATTTATATGTCTGTTGCATTAATTTATAATATAATTAATAATTAATAAAATTAAATTAAATATTTATCGTCAAATATTTTAAAAAACAAATCATGTTAAGGATTAGAGACCAAAACAATTGGACATAACTATTCAAGTACTTTCACAGTTCTAGTTCTCATAACTAGAGTTAATGCTCTATAAAAAAATCCATATAATTTTATTGTAAACTTGTAAGCATTGGTCTATGTCTGTACATACACTAAATTATTACTGCACATTTTAAGATTAAATTTATTTTTCACTTTAAAATCTCCAATTTCGTAGAAAATTAATTTTGCATATTTTTTAATTAAATTAACAAAAAATAAATTAAAATGAATTATTAAAGAATATTTTTATTTTTTTTTTTTATAAAAACTTTATTCTTCTTCAATTTATTTTTTAATCTTTTTAAAATTTATTGATTGTGTTATACAATTTCAATAATATTTCCTAAGAAATTCATTTATAATCTGTAGAATTATTTATTAAAATTATTTTCATTTTTATTATTTTCATTAATATTTCCTAGTACAGATGAAATTGTGTTACTATCATCATCAATTATAATTGATAAGTTGCGCGCGCCTCTATACTTATATCATTATAAATAAATTTTGATGATAATTCAGATGTTACTGTTGCTAAATTTGTTGTACGTAATGTAGTTGTTGTTGTTGTTATTATCATATTTGTTGTTGGACATGAATCATATTGTAATATAATTAAAATGCAAGCTAAACTAAAGATAACGAATAAAAAGGTCCAAAATATTATTAAACATGCTTTACGTAAATTTTGCCACCATGGATCACTTTGATATCGAAGTAATTCCTCTAAAGTTAGACTTTTTGTTGTGCTAAATATAAATTAAAGAAAAATGAATAAAATTATTTTTAATTTACATAAATATACGTCATAATTATAATTAAAAACAATATTTTAATGATTTCGATAGGAGAAATGCAGAAATTTTTAAATATTTCGATGTCTCGATTCACGGGTCATTGCATATAGTATAAATGAAGCAACAGCTGTTTTGTTTTTGTGAAATAAAAAAAATTGAATATAAAATTTATTGTGGACAATTTATTTTGATTGTAAATAAAATAATCTAAAGCGGGGCAAATTATTAATCTAACATAAAGCGAGCACTTAAAAATTATTTTGAGAAAATAATTTGGTGTACGTCTCATTCATTAAATTATAGAATTAGGTATATAGAAAAAATTTTAGTATTTTTTCCAACAAAATTTTTGCAATTGTGAGAACAACAAAATAAAAGTATAAGCTAAATTCTTCTTAATCTATATGCTATAAATTATTCTAATATTAATTAAATAAATTAATTGTAAGCTACTATAATCTGACTTTAAATAGTTGCTTACTTGTAGAATTTTCCACAGCATTCTGGATTATTGTATCATAGAGTTTAGATTAGACCAACGAAATGATTTGTGAAAAAATTTATAAAAATTGTAAGCTTACGAATTAGTTTCTTGAAAAGCAATCTCAATTTTTTCGTTGCATACTCCTCTTTTATTTTGTGTTAGGGCTACGTGTCTAAATACACATTAATGATTAAAAATAATGTGCTAAATCAAGAGCTCTTACTAAAAATATTGAGTTACAAACTTCATAATTTAATTTCAAATTATTAAATTTTTGAACTTTCGGATTAATGCAAATTATGCTCGCTATGTCATCGTACGAGTTTATAACAATATTTAATTATTATCATATAGAAAATTATAAATTTCTAGAACTCAGATTTATTCTATTTTATTAGATAATCGGCAATTTTTTAATTAATTTCCGTAATTTTACACCAATCATAAATTTTCCACATTTTTTCTATTAAAATAAATGAAAACTTAATGAAAAACTACAATATCATAAAATTTTTAAAATAATTTTTAACTTACTCAAAACTGAATATATTATTATTGATTTCTTTATCTGGCAAAGGAATATTTATAACGATTCCTTTTAGTAGAGGTGTTTTTTCATCTGCCATATTGTATTTTATATTATTTTTTCTATATATTTAATATTAAACAATTATATCAATGGAACCTTTTAAAAAATCATTAAGCCACACAGCCGAAAATTCAATTTTGCTGGTTTTTTTTTTTTAATATCAAAAATAAAAAAAAAATTTCAAAAATTATACAAAATAATATTAATTCGTAACTATTGCTGTAAAAATCAAATATTTCCATAAATTAAATAAATTTGCATTAAATTGAGCTTCTCCAGCAATCTATTCAAACTTTGTAATATTAAATTTAAATGAATTCCTAAATTTTTGTCATCAATGTCCATTATCACACAAAAATTATAATTTTCAATTTTTTAAAATTATTTTATTATTATTTAAATTTACAAAAACTGCACTTGATTTTTTGTTTTTAAGAAAATATAAAAAAAACCTCTAGCCTATTTGAATATTTTTTTAAAACTAAACTTTTTGAAATTGATCACTTTTACAAGTTAACATAAATTCAACGCAAAGCGGATTAAATTACAAAAATATAGAGAAAATCATAAAAAAAAAAATAAAAGCAAAATAAAATGTAAAAACATCTTATCACTTTTGTATTTTTTGTTTTCTACAAGAAAAATGCAGGTTCTTAACAACCTCATTTATCCTTGAAATACGCATGTGCGTTATCGCCTCTTCTTTTTTTTGCAATTTAATTATAAATATTAAAATTTTAATTTTATTTATTATAATAAAAATAGGACCGTTTTAATGATTATTCTAACACGTTTTAATTTTGTGTAAATATTTTTTTATTATTTGTATTTTATTTTTATTATTCTTAGTATAGGTTTATCATATTTATTAAAAAATCCTATATATCGATATTACAGATTAGATGTTTAGATGATGCAAGTTAAATAAAAAATTTCATTATAATATTGAGTAATTTATGTATTTTGTGTTCACGCACGAGTGCATAAATTAACAAATAGTTCGTAAGTCATCGAATCTCATATGTTTTTAATTAAATTTGCGGAAAATATAAGTCTATTTCATAAGACAATTAATTTATAAGTCGATTTCTAAAAGATGATAAAACACGATAATTTTAATTAAGTATGTATTTTGGGTACATTCTGAGAAAAAAGCCAATCAACAATTGTACTGATTTATATCGGTGATTTGTATGCAGCGTTACCATATTGATTTCACACAAAATACGGAAGCATAGAAAGAAAAAACTGGTGTAAAATCTGATGAAAAACAGCTTCTATATTCAATTTAAGCTCCTTTTTATTGTCATACAGCTTCTGTTTATCAAAAACTATTCTTATTAAAATATAATTTTTCCTGATTTTGATTTTCTTTCTCTTGATGATCTATAAATAACAAAAAAAAAAAAAATAAATTATTTTGTTGGTTAATTATTTTTAAAATAAAGCTCACTTGATTTTTTTTAACTAATTCTCAATTTCACTGTTAGCTATAAGCACAAAGTTGCAATATTAAAATCATTATTCTATTAGTCAAGTAGACAGTCGCTTTTTATCGGAGTCCACACTTATTAATACGTTTAAAATAAATTTTATATTGATTTTTGAAATAATGGGTTACCGCTTGAGCAGTAATAATTCACAAAACAAAAAATTTAAAGTTATTTATTAGATTATTAAGTGCAAAATCTAGCATTTTGGGTAAGAAATTTGATCATCTGGCAGACCTTTGAAAAATCTGAAAAATCAGTTAATTAGGTGAATTGTACAAGGTAAACGATTTTTTGAAAACAAGCAAATATGTAAATTTTTTCAGAAAAAATATTTGAAGAAAAACTAATATTATATAATGAAATTGAAATAAAGAGAATATTTTCGGATAAAAATATGGTAATTAATGGCAACGAAAACAATAAGGAAAATGGTTGGGTTGAAATTGCAAATGTTAAATGTAATTTCGAGTTAAGTTGGAACTGAATTATCGAAAATCCCCCAAATTTTTATTGGGATTATGATTACTGTCCTTACTTTGCATAAGCAAACTCTTAAAGTAGTGCAAGCGGAGCTGAGCTTGAACTCAGTACCGTTTTTGGTCTTCAAAAATCTTCTCTATAAGAAAAAACTTCTTCCATTTGATTTCACTTTTTATATTTTATTATTTTTTTTTTGTTCCATTTATTTTTGAATATAGGCTTATTACAAATTAACAATTACAATTTATTATTTTTTTTTCGATTTATTTTTTTTTTTATTAATTTTTTATAATTTTTTTTTTTAGTTTTTTTTTTCTTGTTTTTTCTAGAGATTTACATGGTAATGGTACAATAATCTATAATTTTTTTTTTTATTAAAATTTATTTTTATCGTTATTAATTTTAATTGTTTTTTCTTTATTTTTTGATAATTAAAAATTAATAAATATCTATATTGTTTTTTTTTTAGTTAATTTAAGTATTAAAATTAAATTTATTTAAAATTTGCATTGAAAAATTAATTAGAAAAAATTAAAAAAAAATTTAAAACATAAAAGAAAACAAGAAACGAGACGAAAAATAGAGAAATAAAAGCATTAAGAGAAATTTACCGTTAAACTGAGAACACAAAATGAAAACATACATAAATTTTTTTTGTTTGTTTTTTTTTTTTATAAGTTTAACTTCTAATATCTAAGCGATTTACGTTTTATTTTTTATTTTTGTTTATTTTCTAATTAATTTCCGAAATTTTTGTAATTTTAAAAATTAAAATTAATTAATGAATAAAATATGTCGGGAAGTATTTATGAATAATTTTTTTATTTTATTTATTTTTTTTTTGAATTATTTTATTTTAAATAAAATATAGTTGATTTTTTACAATATTTTTGTTGTTTGCCATGTTTTTTATTTGTAAATTACTTACAATGTTTTACACTTTTTATATTTGTTTTTTTTTTTTTGTTTGAAATTTTCTTAATTTTTTTTTTGGAAGCTCATTCATCTCTTTAATATATTTATTATGGTTTGAAAATATAATTTTGATATTTAATGTTTTCATTTTATTTTTTTATTTTTTTAAAATGTAGGTCATATATTATTTTTTGTTCTCTGTTGTTGTCATTTTGATTTTTTATTAAAATATTTCAACTTGTTATAAAATTTAATTATAGAAAATAATTAAGTAAAAATTATTTATAATAATAATTTATAACGTAAAATATATATATATATATATATATATATAACATATTGCTTAAACGTATATATATATGTACATATATACAAAGAAAATGTATATACTATAGTATATATGTATGTAATTTAATAATGAAATATAATAATTATGAATATCTTATATAATGTGTGTGTATAATTAAGAAGACTTTAAGGTAGGATATTTTTTTTATTACTTATATGCCATGATATATAAGTAAATATATATTATTATATATGTACATATTAGTTATATATGTGTAATAGTATGTGTACATACATACATATATATATATATATATATATATATATATATATATATATGTATGTATATATATATATATATATATAATAATAATAATAAATATTTTTTTTTATATTTTGTAGTAAAATAATATTTGCTGAGTGTAAGAGCAAAAACAATGATCTAATCAAAAAATTTTTCAATATCGTTTTTTTTTTATCGTAAAACATAAATATTTTTGTAAATGAAACTATGATTTATAGAATATTGAATCTTATTCTGGGTATCAACTCACTAATTAATAGTGATAATTATTGTAAAAAGTTCGATAGTATTATTAAAAACACAAACCAATACATACAAATGATTTGTGTTTATAATAAAGTTTTTGAAACTTTTACGATAAATATCACCATCCAGTTAGTGATTATGCGCCATTCTGTACACATTTCTTTTGTTATTCATATAAAATCGAAATGTATAACAGTAACAATTTTAATTCTGAACAATTGTAATTTAATTCACAATAATATAATAATATATTTTCACAATATAGAAACGATATTGAGTAAAATATTGAAGATAACATTCTTAGCTTTAATTTGTTTATAATTTTTAGTTTTTGATTGTAAAACTATAATGGCGATCTTAAATCAAAAAACAAAAAACAAAAAAAAATTTGAATTGAATAAATTATTAGTATATTAATTGTATATACTTTTAATTAAATTAAATATAAGATTTTTGTATATTTTGTTTGACTAATTATATAATATTCTATTTTTCCTTTTTTTTTTAAATTACATTGTAACAAATTTGTTTTTGTTTTTAATAATAACGTTTTCTATTTTTATATATATATATATATATATATAGATATATATATATACATAATATATATGTATATATTTATTTTATTATTATATTTTAAATAAATAAATATAAATTTTCTGGATATATTTTAATATTTTCACTATATAATAAATAAATATTTTTTTTCTTTAAATAATTCTAATAGTAATTTGTTGTTGTTTTGATCTTATGTACTTCTTGTTTAAATTTGGTTATCTTTGGTTTTTTATTTGTTATTTTTTTTAAGTTATTTTTTGTTTTTGATATTTTGATATTGTCTTTTTGTTATTTTATACAATTTATTTATATAATATAGTTTATTTTTCTTTCATTACGAAAAATTTTATAGGATAATTTTTTGAAATGAATTTCTTTGTTATATTTTAATCCGATTCATTTACCAAATTCAAAAGAAAAGAAAATTAAATAGAAACGTAGCTTAAAAATAATGTAGGAAGAAAGAGAGAATAAATTTTCATAAAATTATTTTCTCTCTCTTAAAAATTGATTTTTTATTTGTTTAACAACAAAAATATAAAGTATAATATATAAAGTATTTTTAAACAATATTTTGATATTTGATTATAATTATAAATTTTTCTTTTTAATTAAATTTTTTTTAATTTAAATTTTAAATTCGATGTTTTATATAATATGTATTTAATTTATTAAATATATATATGTATTTTTAAATTTATATACAATATTGGGTATTAATTAATTTATAAATTAATTAATTATATGGTATAAATTAATAATTAAGCCTGATAATTAATTTATTTTTAAATTGTTTATTTAAGAAAAAAAATTAACAAATCATTAATTTCGAAAATTAAAAAATTGAATATTAATATTAAAATTTTGTAATTATGATTATTATATAATACGTACTTTATGTACATACTATACATATAAATGTAATTAAATGCAAGATCTTGTTAAGCAACGTTTTCTTTGTTTCTAATGAATAAAATTTTGTGATATAGAATTTTTTGGAATATTATTTAATTGTGAAAATTTTATGAATACAAAAAATTACAATAATATTATTATATACGAATTAAATAATTTCTTTGCTATATATTTTTTAAATTTTTCTTAAATTATAATAAGATAAAACTTTAATCGAATTAAATTAATTAAAAATTAACAAAATTATCAATTGTGTTGTCAATTCTTTATTACGTAAAGTTAATTTGAGGGAGTTGTAAGACCATTTTGTTATAGTAATTTATTAAGCTTTTAGCATTTTCTAAATTAATTAACTAGTAATAATGATAAAGAAATTAATAATAAGTAATGTATATATATATACATATAATGGAAGAACTTATTATTTCAGTTAAAGACAATAATTACATATATATATTTATATACATAGTTTGTTATAATATTTATATTTTTTGTAATTGGAAAAATTATTTATATAAAAATAAAATATTTCTTTATTATAATATATATTATAAATTTAAATTTGATTTCATTGGATAATTTTTTGTTTTCTGAAGCTTCTTTCAAAATTAAAAATTACATTTTTAATGTAAACATACAATTGAATGTTTACATTACCTAAGTTATATTGTGTGTCAATAATGTAAACGTATAACAAATTCTATGAATTTGATTTGTCGTTCCAATTTTAATGATAATTTACGATTAATTTCAATTAATTTCTTTTTTTGTATACATAAAAAAATTAAATTTGGAGATAATTTTTGTCCTTTCAATTCAAAATTTAAGTATTGGAAGGATTTTTAAATTATATTCATAATATTTTTATATTATGAGATAATATATATCAATTATAATATTATGAGATTTTATATTATAAGATAATTAATATTCATGATATTATTTATATAATTATTAATGAATATTATTTTACTATTAAACACTTAGTATTTTTGAGTACTCAATTAGAGAATTTAAATTCATGAAGAAAATTTAAAAATTTTAAAATAGTCAAAACTTGAAAAAAATAGAATTTTTATTTAATTTTTTCTAATAATTACGGGAAACTGCGAACACTAGGGGTCGCATTATAATAATAAAATCATAATTCATTACAAATGAATATACATTGAGTTTGTACTTAAAATATTGCTGTTAAAAGTATATAATACTTAAGGAGTTTGTATTAAAATATAATATATATTATATACAGCATAAGTATAATAGGATTGTTAAAAAATATTAAAATTGCTTTCTTTTTTTAACTATTATACATACATGTTATATATACTATAAAGAAGTTGAACAAATAAAATTTTTATTGTATTTTAAATATTTTTTTGAGATTTAAATATTCGTATTAAATTATTTCATTATTGTGAGTTCAATATATAGAACAATTATTTATATTATATATTAAATAATTATTATATAATTATATATGTATAATATTAATATTCATGTTATTCGTATAAGAAGTCTACATAACACAAAGATATTTGATAAAGATTTAAAATGGAGTGTTTTTGATAATATGATTTCTTTCTATTCTATTATAAATTTCTACAAAGAAAAGATTTAGAAAAGATTTTGAATATTTTTTTGTATTAAATCTAGTATTTTATTTTTATAAAATGTTATTATTTTGTTTATAGCGTAATATATGATTATAGGTATTTCAGAATAATTTAAAAATAAAATTTAAATTTTCCTGTTTCAAATTGGGCACAGAACATAGTATTTACTTTATTATATAGAAGAACTATAAACATATAGAGAAAAGTTATAATTTACATACTCAACATTTAAAATATTATAAAATAGAATATAGTTTTTTAAGTTTTCATATAAAAGTTTAAGAATAAATAAATTTAATAGAATTATAAAATTAAGGGTAATATTTTTACTACACAATTATTACATGAATATTACATATGTAAAAATTTAATTAAAAGTTATTTTTATTAAATATTTTGAATATATTATAGAAAATGGGCAAAATTGAAATATTGAATTACATAAAAAAAAAATTATAAAAAAATTAAATTTATTATTTTTTAATTTTTTCTTTTGTAATTTTTTTTTAAATTTAATTATTAATTTCTAATATCAATAATTGGTCAATTTTTTTTTTTGTTTTCATATCGTAAAATTGAAATTAATTTTGATATAAATACATATATTAATATTATATTATTGAAATTATGTATGAATACGTCAAGACATATTTGAACAATTTGTATACTTATATTAATAATAAATTTAAAAAATATAAATTTTATTTAAAATAAAAAAATTTAATTAAGCAAAACAACAAAATTGGTGAAATGAAATATTAAATGGCCGTAAAAGAATTTTATATTTTCAATTATAAAATCAATTGGATAAAAATTTTAAATTGAAGGCTGTATAACTTTATCAAAATTTTTTAAATTTTGAAAATTTGACAGTAAATTTTAAGCTATTAAATATTTTTTAAAAAAAATTATGTTTTGTAAAATATAGTGAGAATAATTAATATGGTGAAAGGGTGGTATTTGTAATATTTTCTTTTATAATATTTAGATTTAATTAAATATATTTAAATTTTGAATTTAATGAATAAAAGGAGAAATTTTTAAATATCTAATATGTTATATAATGTAATAAATTACATACTTCCAAAAGCATTTATCGTGGAAAGTTTAATGAAATTAAAAAATTAAATTAATAAGCTGGTTTGTTATAGCATCATAAGGCTATTTAGAATTTTATATTTAAAATTATAAATTACAGCTAATTAGTCTGCAATTTTTAACACAATAATTAATTATTGTGTATTTTCTTAAGAAAATATATTTTTAACAAATTTTTGGGAAAAATATTATTGAGAACTTTCACAAATCATTAATTTGAAATTTAAAATCTTTGAATAAAACATAATGTAAATCAATATTTTTCCTTGTTAATTTTGAAAATTATTAAAGTTGTAGTAAATTATAATAGGAGAATTCATATATTATCATAAATTGATTTTCAATTTCAATTGGTGTAAACTCTTATTGAATTTACACATAGAAATGTTAAAATGCTATAGAAAAATTTGATTTGAAATTCTTTAAATTTGATTTTGGATTTTTTTGTTTAGAAAAAATTTAAATATATTTTTGAAAATAAAGAATTTTATATATTAATAAATTTTATTGGTTTATTTAATTAAAAATTCGCTGAATGTCGATGACACATAAATTTGATCTAGATTTTAATCAAATAAAAATTAAAAATATTAAAAAAATTTTTTAAAATGCATAAAATATTTTATAATTTGAACAAAAATTAAATAAATATTGAATTTAATAATAAATTATGAAGAAAACAAAAAAATTACTTGAAACTCTAATAAAATAACTAAAGTATAACCACATAAAATAGCCTATGTATAGACAACTTACTGATTTAAGTAAATAAGAACGTAAAAATATAAACAAAATTTTATTATTTTTTTAATTTTTAAATTATAAGCTATACTTTTATTTTCTTTTTTTTTTTTGTTTTTTGCTTACATAATTATAGTATTTCTTTGTAGTAGTAGTCGTAGTAGTAAATAGAGAATGGTTTTTCTTTCTATTTCTATGTAAGTTAATCTAATTAATTTTTTTTTTATTTTTGTTTTTTCTTAGCTATGTAGGTTTTTATTTTTGGTTGTAAAACTGCAGATTTTTTTATTAGGGTCTACTTAAACGTTAATTACAATGTTTTATACATGAAATCATCATTATTAATATTATTATTATTATTATTATTTTTTATTTTTCTTTTTTGTGTACTATTTTTAATATTTTAAGATATCGTAAAATGGATGATAAAGATTGAGTAACATTATAAATGGAGAGTTTTTATATAAGAAATTTTAAAAATTTTCTCAAATTTTGTGTTTTTATTTTTTTATTTTGTGGATTATTTTCAATTTTAGATTTTTAATTTTGTTTAATTTTAATTTTAAAGGTTGTTAATGAAATAAAAAAAAAAATGATCAATTTTTATAATTACCATGTACATGTATTTGTTAATTTAGTTTATTTTAAATTAAATTGCTAAAAAAAAATCAGAACTATGGAATCCATGATAAATAATTACAATGAATTAGTATATTTATTGAAAATTTATTCAAGTTAGTGTGTATATTTGTCACATAATTCGTATATATCGTAAATGTAATTTTAGAGGGTTCAAACATTTTTGTTTTAAAATCAATGAAATATTGTATCGAAATTTTGCTTTAAAACTTTCAATGAAGAATAATTAATATATGTATTTAATATATTTAAATGAATTAGCCCTGTTGGTTACATAAAATATAATTTTCAAAAAATTTTTATATATCACTTTTGTATATATAATACTCATTTTATAATGCTTCGGCAGCTACAACAATTTAGTTAGAATTAATTGCGTAGGTACATATATAAAATTTTTAAATTACGAATTTATATTACTGAAAATTAATTTCTTTTTGTATTTAAATGATGTGATTTTGTCTGAGGAGTTAATCATAAACTTGTATAGTGGTGTTTATCGTAAAATTTTTTATTATAGACACAAACCACTTTTATGAATTGATTTCTATTTACGATAATAAAACCTTAATAAAGTAATGTAGTTTGAACAATCACTATAAATATTGTATATGTAATTTGTATAACATAAAAATATAGTAACTCTTGAAACATTAACTGTCACCAATGTTAATAAAAATTTATTAATTGATTATTGCTGCCATCTTGTAAATTTCATATATATATGTATGTATATTTGCTAGAATTTATTTATAAATATATATATATATTTGCTAGAATTTACTTTTCATTATATAAAATAAAACAAAATAATTTTTTTGTTATAATTTTTTGAAAAACAAAGAGCCTTATATTTTATCTATGAAAGCAAAATTATATATGAAATTTTATAATTTTTAATGAAATTAAGTTTAAGTGTATAGAGAGAGAACAAAAACTTTGTTAGTGGTAGAATATAAAATTCTACACTCTATTATGTATGTATATAAGTATTGTATAAAATTAGCTTTACATCATTTCTTGGACGGAGCTAGAAGCGTTAGCATTTTACTGTTTAATAACAATATTTTTGTTTATTTTTAATAATTTTGAAAATATTTCTTCATTTTGTTGTTTTTTCTTTGTTTTTTGATGTACATTTTTTTTTATTATAAAAAATTGAGGTGCTATTTTTTTTTATATAAAACCCGATTTATTGTTTTTTTTTCTATTTTTTTTTGTATATACTTCTATATAGAGGAAATAAAATTTTAATAATAATATTGTAAAAATTATGTTAAGTACATAAAATATATTTTATATTAAACATAGTATATAAGAAAATATGATTATATAAAAAAAAATTATGCAAAGATTAATTTTAAAAATCTAATTTAAAAAAAAAAATGTTTTTATAAATTTATATATTTATGTATGCTTAAAAATATAGTGTTTATAGTTTAGTATATAATATTATTCTAAGTACAATTTAATATTATATATTTTATATAATGAGATATTATTTTATTATGTAAGTATATTTGTGAGTGTTTATGTTTATTAAATATATATGTAAGTAGATTTTTGCTGCAGAGAATTTTAAAAATTTTTGTTATTTTTATTATATTGTAAATTAATTATATTTACTTATTTTGTTTTTTTGTTATTATTTAAAAGTCAATTTTAAATGCGTATATAATATTGTATTTATTATATATACATATATATATATATATAATAGTGTTGGAAAGCTATCGATGCATTAAACAACTATCGATGCATTAAACAACTATCGATATTATTGGTACATCGTTACAAGACTATCGCTTACTATTGCACGAATAATTTTTTAATGTGTAAACTGCATATTAATGGACAGCTAGCATTATGCTTTATCGAAATAAAAATAAATATAAAACGCCATTCCGCCATAACAATATCAAAATGAAAATCAAATCACATTAAAAAATGACATAGAGTGTTAAATTTAAATTTTGAATTTTAACGTAGATTATTATTAAGTATTTGCGGTTATTTATTCCAATGAGTTTGCGGAATGAATAGAATAATATTTGTTACGTTTTTGACTTTCAAATTTTCCATTTAAAAAAAAATTAATATAATATAATTTATTTAATAAACCAATTCAACAAGATTTTTAATAGTTTTTTTAAACTTAAAATGGTATAGTATTTTTTTCGATATTTAAAAAGTATCGATAATGTGAATAGTGCTGCCGCTAGTTCTCCACCACTAATATATATTATTGTATAATGCAATATTCTATTTTGAAATTTTTGTTTTTCTTCATTTTTTTTTTGTTTTTTGTCTTTGATTTATAGCTAATTATTATATAGGATAGAATTGTTTAATTTCATTTTATAAATTGTATTGTATATATAGGACCATTTCTTAAGATATTAGAGCTATAGATAATACTTATTTTGTTAGGCTCTTTTATAATTTCTTTATAAAAATTTAAATTTAAATTATAAATGAGAGACAAGAAAACATAAATTTAAATTTTATTATAAAAACTGAATATAGAAATAGTAAGTATAATTATATAGAAAAATTTTTTTTTATTTATTAAATTTTTGAAATTGTTTTTTTTTTGCCTAAAACTGTTAGTTATCATTTTATGTATGTATATGTATATAGATTACAATTTGTAAATATGAAAATGTGTATGTATTCTAATGTTTATATATGATGAAATTTATTGTAATTATTTAATTATTATTATTTTTTTTAAGTTATTTAAATTTTCAATTTGTTAGTGTAATGCTAATTATTTTATTAAATTTTTTTTGCTTTTAAAATTTTCTTTTATTTTTTTGCTTCTTTTTGTTTGCATATAATTAAGTGTGTATAAAATAATAATGTTTTTATTATGTAATTTATTAATTTTTATTTTTATTCCATAATTTTATTCTAAATTATTAAGAATTTTTTTTTGTATCAAAATCTATTTCATAATTATTTAATTTTTATATTTTTTTTAATTTTAATTTTATAATTTTTTCATTTAGCTTTTCTTTTTTTAATCCTATGTAATTATTTCTTTTTCAAAAATAAAAAATAAAACAAAGGAAGAAAAAGTTATGGTTTTTATTTATTAAAAATAATGTTTAACTTTGCGTTTGTTTCTATTTTATAAAATATTATTATAATTATGTATGAATTTATTTTTAAAATAAAAATAAAAATATATTTAATAGATATTTTATATATTTATATAATGTTACTCAAATTCAATACACCAAAAATTTGCAATTCCTTGATATATTTTTTGTTTGCTTTTTAGTTTTTTTTTTATAGTTTTACTATAATTTTTTCGTTCTAGATATATATTTTTTAGTGTTATATTTATGTATATATACATATATAGATTTTTTAGCTATGTGTAAATGTATATATATGTTATATATATATATATATATATATATATATATATATAGATTTTATAATGGTAATTTGTTTGTTTGTTTTTTATTAATTCGTTTACTAAGTGATTGATTTATTTTGTTCTAAATACGTTTAATTTGGCTTAATAAAATT